>NC_135585.1:1957500-2160000 GCF_965152235.1 Eretmochelys imbricata | reverse complement strand
GCCGAAGCACTGGCGCTAACGGGGCGCGTCCGAGCCGGCGGGACACCCGGCGCCCGCCCTGCCTGCGGCGGGGAAGCCCTGCGTGAGCCCGAGCGGGAGAGGCAGGGCTCCTGTCCTGGCGACCCTGCCACGGTCCCGGGCAGAAATGCAGCGGGGTGCCCAGGGCCCAGACACAGGAGTAGGAGCGGGGGGCCGGTCCCACAGCAGGCGCTGGGCGTACCCGATGTTTGATGTATGTAGCGTCCAAGGCCCTGAGCCTGCTAACACGGATGTGTGAGACACAGGGGGGTGAGGTAATAGCTTGTTCTGGACCAATTTCTGTCCACACAGAGCTCTTCTCCAGGCCTGGAAAAGGGGTTGGGAGTATGTCTACCCTTCAGTCACTACAGTGGCGCAGCTGCTGCATTTCAGTGTAGACACTATGGATGCCTAGGAGAGGGCATCTCCCGTCAGCACAGGCCAGGGGTTCGGGTACCCCGGGGCGGTATCAGCTCACCCAGATATCTGCCTAGCTACATAAAAAGCACTAGCAAAGTCGGTACAAACTGAAATCTTATAGGGACAATGATTTGTGTATACTGCTCTATATAGGGCACACTGAAATGTAGGTACATTATTTATATTTCAGTTGATTTATTTTATAACTGGTAAAAATGAGAGTCGATCGTTTTTCACTAATAGTGCGCTGTGACACTTTTTTGTATTTTTAGGTCTGATTTTGTAAGCAAGCTGTTTCTAAGTGAGGTGAAAGCTGGGCGTACACAAGACAAATCAGACTCCGGAAAGGGGTACCGTAGTCTGGAAAGGTTGAGAGGCACTGACATAGATAATCCGCCTCCCCACTGGGCTTCACGCAGTTCGGATACGTCTCTCAGGGCAGGGCTACGCTTCAAATGCTGCGGGAGCACAAATGCGCCCGAGCAGCTGCACTGCTGTAGGGCTTCAGTGAAGACCCTCGTTAACCAACCTGCGTGAGAGGCGATAGCTAGGTCCGCAGAAGCAGCCGTCCTGTCAACAGAGCGCTGTCTACACTGGGGGTTAGGTCGGTACAACTGCATTGCTCAGAGGTGTGGACTTTTCACATCCCTGAGCGACAGAGCTATACCACTGTAAGTTTACAGGATAGAACTGGCCTCAGGGGTGTGGATTTACCCCTGAGAGAGAGAGCTATACCCATGTAAGTCCCTAGTGTAGACCAGGCCTCGGACTGTCAGCCGCTGCAACAGGTTGTTTAGCATAAGTGGTTAGCAGATATTCTAAGGGACCATTCCATGTGAAATGACCCATTAACATCTCATAGCAGTCATAGAACAGGCGGAGGCGGGGGCGGGGGCGGGGGGGGGGAACCTAAGGGGTTGCAGATTACTGTAATAAAGCTAAGCCATAAATCCAGTGTCTTCCCAGGTTTTGTGTGTGACCTTGGACCTCCCTGTGTCTCAGTTTCCTATCTGTAAACGGAGGGGTGGTGTGATAAGTGCATGAAAGACTGTGAAAAGCTTTGAGATCTTCGGGTGCATGAGGAGACTAAAGGTTTTGAATAGCTTCTTGGTCACGCCTTGGTCAGGCTGCACATCTGTGCTAGTTTGAGTAAAGCATCATTTGTGATGTAGATGTACTTACAGAGGTGTCTCCATATCTCCCAGGCCAGGCGGTGCCTTCTGGCATCCTACCCATCCCTGCTGCATAGCCCTGACCTTCCCCAGTGTCTAGCCTCGTTTGCCTGGGGGGAGGAGATAGCTGATTTCTTTCTCTTATCCCCTCCAAAGAGCTCAGGGCCCTTCTCTCTGTCTGGAATGCAGCTCATGTCAGCCTACGCTTGCTTGCTGATGGGCTCAGCAGCCCTGCAGGCACATCTAGTTTGCCATCTCTGGGAGTGGCAGACAACAATATACAACCAGGGGGCACGCTGTGGGGAATGGGTCTGAGACCCCCTTTCCCTGCTCTAGGTGTGTTAGTTTACGTTAGGTACAGTTGGGTGCATCTAACAACCAGACACCCCCAAAAATCCTCTACCCTAGAAATATCCATAAAAACAACCCCCGCTGCTAGGGTGACCATTCACAAGTGTGAAAAATCGGGGCAGGGGAATAGGCGCCTATATAAGACAAAGCCCCAAATATCGGGACTGTTCCTATACAATCGGGACATCTGGTCACCCTACCCGCTGCAGGCAGATACAGCCTGTCCCATTCTGCCTCTGCAGCCCTTGGGGAACAGGGAAAGCTTCTGCCAAATTCTTCCTCGCTGGAGGGAGAAATGAAAGAAGCTCTCACCAGAGGGTGCCTCTGGGACTTACAACTCACTCTGCATCCGATGAAGTGAGCTGTAGCTCACGGAAGCTTATACTCAAATAAATTTTTCAGTCTCTAAGGTGCCACATGTCCTCCTTTTCTTTTTGTGATTACAGACTAACACGGCTGCTGCTCTGAAACTCTCTGCTTTCAGCTTCATTTCTCTGCTGCCTGCTCAGACGGTGCTGTATGCAGGGTTGTTGTGGGCATGTCGGTCCCAAGATATGAGAGGGACAAGGTGGGGGAGGTCATATCTTTTATGGCACCAACTCCTGTTGGTGAGAGAGAGAAGCGTTCCAGCCACACAGAGCTCTTCTCCAGGTTTGGGAAAGGTCCTTTGAGCATCACAGCAAATGCCGTGTTCCTCATCCAGTACACTAAACATCCCAATAACAACGGCAGGGGTGAAACCAGACCATCACAACACTCTCGAATGAGCTCAGATGGGAAAATGATAAAAGACAGGAGGGGGAACACTTTCCACAAAGCAATCACTCTATGTCTAACTTATCAGTCCTCATCCTCAAAGGAAACCTGCACGAGGACCACTCTTTCCCTCTGCAGGCTGGAATTATGCATATACCAACCCTTAGGCTCCTTAAGTGAGTCAGGGGACAGAGTAGAATTACTTGTGGTTATATCTCTGGAAATAGTCCCCACAGTTAAGCTCTGGTTCTGGGGTTCAGGTCCCTCCCACCTGTCTGTACACCCCACTTCCTTGTACTTGAGTGCCCAGGCCCTCAACTTCTGGACACAGTGCACACAGATTTGCTGCCTCCAAGGAAGCAGAGTCCCCCCGTTCACTAGCTTTGCCTCCGCTCAACACTCTCCTTAGCACCCGGCATGTAGTTGATAAACACGTTTATCTGACAAAGTTTAAGACAGAGAGTCAAACAGAAGTAAGTCTAAGGATTGAAAACTCCTGGTTACAGATAAATGAAAAATCTAAAATGCAAGCTAGAGCCACTACTTATAACTATGTTCCTTTCCTGTCTCATGAAGTAATTCTCACCCAATAGTCGGTCCATACAGCACTTGGCCAGTCGAGAGCTGGCGTCCACGTTTCTTGAGACAGCCGCCCTGGCAGAGTGTCCCCTCTGTAATGGATGCCATCTGTGGCCTTCTGTATTCTCTTATACAGTTCCAGACCTTTTGACTCTTCTCCTAACCTGGGACATTTTGTCACTGTTTGCACCGAGGTTCCCCCCTTTTGTGCTCTGTAAAGGGCCCGAGCCTGCCCCTTGTCTAGACTGTAAAAGCTCAGCTGGGCTGAGAGATGCCAGTTGTTCTCCCTCTTCACTGAGTTCGCTCTGAAAACCACCTCAGCCTAGGTGAGCAGTTTCCCCTCCAGCAGCTTTGGAACACAACATCCCATGTTCCATCACTCCTACAATATTTCCCATCCATACTTCTCCCACTAACCAGGACAACCAGCAAGTTCTTAGCTTTCAGCACAGACTGCACATGGCCCCCTTCACTGAACTCTCGCTCACAGGGGAGACATGCCACGTCTAGGCAAGTCCCTGGGTACAGACTTGTAACCATGAACCCTCCATCTCTTGCCCCTATAGGGCTCCCCGGTCACAGGCAGGGCCTGGAGTTTAGTCATTCCTGCAAGTCCAAAAGAGAAACCATTTCTCCAATGAGTGGAAGAGCCACAGGCTGAGTCCTTGGGAATCGTACAGTTTTATTGTTCGTGGTACAGAGCGTTCCCCTTGGAAACACACCCTCCGTAAGGGAAGAGCAGAGCAGTTGCTCGTTCAGAAAGGTTTCATCCTCTATAAGCAGGCAGTGGGCCTGACTCCCCACTGCTGGGCACCTGGTCTTGTAATTTACACCTGATCCATGGCACAGCAAATGCAACTGCTGTTTTGAGTGGAGAATTCTGATTCAGTGGCATCGCACACCTGCTTTGCACAAGTGCAAATGACACCACCTGATGCCAGGTAGGGGGGAATCAGGTGAGTGTCCAGAGAAGGGTCAGTGTATAACAAAAGCTTTGAACTGCACAGCAGCAAAATAGTCCAGCTGCCCTCACTCCAGCCAAACTGGAGGCAGAGAGGTCAGTGCCCCCGAGACTGTAGCCAAGGCTGGCACAGGAATAGATCTGCCCTGGGGCAATCATAGCTGGTACAGACCTCCTTGATCGATCCTGGAGTACAGCGCTAGACTTGTCTCTGCCTTAAAGGCTTTTTTTTTTAAATGGGGAGGAGAAGGGCATTGGGGGTGCGGGGTTCAGCTAAGAGAGAAGGAGGATTGTGCACTAGCTAGGGTGTAACTGTTTTCATTGCATAATGTGTATTTCATGGGGTCAGCCGCACCCAATCAGGACCCCGGGGCAGGAGGAAACAAGTTCAGCTCTACAAAACTAAAGCCATCCCCTCCCCCATAGCTCCATTGTCCTTCAGAACTGAGTCAGGAGCACTTGGGCTGGCTGCACCCAAAAAATAAGCTGCTCCCACGTGAGTGGCCAGAAGGAAACAGCATGCACAGCAGATTGTGCAAACACATAACATTTCAACTGGGCTCCTCCGGCTTGTACGTGCCCAGAGGCTCTGCTGGGCTCAGCTCATTCTGGACTGGGGAAGAACAATCAGTGACAGACTCTCCCCAATGCACCACAATTCATCCCCAGTGCATTGTGCAGAGCTTTGCCCCTCCACCTCCTTCCTTACATGGGGACTGGAATAGTTGACAATGGTGACATTTAAATTATCCTCACCTGACACCCGAGTTAACAGCCCCTCCCAGCTGAGCAGAGCAGTTCACCCCTCAGCGCTAGTGCTCCAGGCTCTTTGCAGATTCAGTTACCCTAATCTCACGTTGGTGAGGTTTTCCCCCAACTGCAGCAGCTGGAGACTTACTTTTCAAAGGAAATTAGACTCTGAAGCCTTGGATAGCAGCTTCAACGCCATGCTAGTGCAGCATACCAGCTCAGCCCCAACGCTGGGGGGCTGAAGGCAGCAGCTTTATAGAAAAATCCTAAACCAAGAGGTCTAGGTTACAAATGAAATTCTCAAAACTCTCCTTCTCCCAGTGGCCTGAACAGGTATTACCCTGATTCCTAGAGCGGAGAGACATGTCCTTGGTCACGGAGGACAGCTACTGTCTCCTTGAAATGCCGCGTTAACGGGGAAAGGCTATAATTCAAAGGGGTGTTGGACATTGATATGAACAACAACAAGATGCAGGGTTGTAATAATAAACACTTAAAGTAGAATTTGGGAAGAGAACCTCCACCAGCCAACCTCCATCGGGAGTCAGGAGATTTCCAAAGGGGGGCAGACTATCCCACACCTTCCTCTGAAGCGCCTGGTACTGGCCGCTGCTGGAGACGGGATACTCGTCGGGACGGACCTGGGGGGTGATCCAGCATACAATGCCTGTAGACTCTGGCATGTGCGGAGTTGTGTCTGGAAGCGGGGTGGTGTGTGTGTGTGATATCAGGCAGGTGGGAGGATGAGCACTGCAGAGGGTGCAGTGCATGGGAGTGGGCAGCTTGTTTCCTATTGCTGGTGACAGCTAAAAGCTACCTGTGAACTGAGCATTCTGCGCCCTGGTGCCCCAAAGCACCTCCTCCAAAGCCCAGTTCTCCCACCCAGACGCTGCTGGGCTTCCTCCACTCCTTTGCAGACCATGTCACCCCCATAATTCCCTTTCTGGATTCCCTTGTCCATAATGTCACTCAAGTGCTAGAGCCCTCACTAAGCCCCCTAGATCAGCTCTGGCCAGAGAGCCCAGTCAGACTCGACAGGCATTGGGCCACAGCGGGGCTGCATCTGCTCATGCCAGGTCTCAATCTGGCCCAGCATCCATAATGCCCGTACTCCCCGTGCAGCCTGCATAGACCATCGGGGGCTTGGCTGGATTCTTCACTGCCCATCCCTGCTCCAACTGTCCCCTGATCATGGTTAATCATAGAATATCAGGTTGGAAGGGACCTCAGGAGGTCATCTAGTCCAACCCCCTGCTCAAAGCAGGACCAGTCCCCAATTTTTGCCCCAGATCCCTAAATGACCCCCTCAAGGATTGAACTCACAACCCAGGGTTTAGCAGGCCAATGCTCAAACCACTGAGCTAGCCCTCCCCCTGTGTTCAGATGCCCTCCACCTCATCCTGCTGCCACCACCACCTTCCCCAAAAGCCAGGGCAATTCAGTGGAAACCTAAACCATGGAGGCCACAAGGGGCCCTCGAAGGCAATGTCCCCTTCCCCTGGGGGGGCAGTGCTATCCCCAGGAAACACTAAGCTTCCCACCACCAGCTAGCAACCGGCTCCTACAATGTCAGATGGCTCAGTGCTCCCTGGGACACAGCAATGGAGAAACAAGCCCAGAGGGCTTTTCATCCCCTCACCAGATAGCATCGCCAGTGAGAGTGTCCCCCTCTCCACAGCTGTATTGCCTTAAAGTGCACTAGGAACTACACAGGGCAGTGGAGACGGGGTGGCACATGTCCATTCTCCAGAGCATCCAGGAGGTGCCAGTCTGAGGCAAGGAGGGCAAAAGGGCAGAGGTTGCCAATCCTCACTGGATGAGCCCTGACGCTGGCAGCATGTTCTCGCTGGCGCTGTGAAGTAGGACTCGGCTCCTGCCATCCAGTTCTGCTCCATGGCCCTTCTCTGCAGGAGAGGCAGGGGTGGCATGGGTGGGGAAGGAGAGAGGAAGGCAAAAAACAGGGGACATTTAAAGCAAAGGCCTAGGCTCCACCGAGATGCCATGACAGACTCAGGGGCATTTAACTTTCCAGAGCCTGAATTCCAGCTCGGAAGAAATAGAAGGAGTCTCTCTTAGGGCAAAAAGGAAAGGAGGACTTGTGGCACCTTAGAGACTAACAAATTTATTTGAGCATAAGCTTTCGTGAGCTACAGCTCACTTCATCGGATGTACTGAGTGGAAAATACAGTGGGGAGATTTATACACACAGAGAACATGCAACAATGGGTGTTACCATCACTCTCGTTACAGTGTGTATGGTAACACCCTGCTGCTACTCTGAAACCTTTCTTAGGGCAGTCAGGCCCCTCCCCCCCCCCACTTCTGGGGGTCTCCAGATCTACCTAACCCCATAAGCGCTTCCTCTGATAACCACCAGAGGGATTCAATTCAACCATCTCCCCAGAACCCCGGGCAGCAGCAGCTCCTAGTCTGAACACTTGGGGCATTTCTCTGGAGGTTACCACTTGTTGCTGGTCCCATGCCAGAGGCATATTAGCCTTTCCCAGCCCTACAGAGAGCAGGGCCTTGGCCTCACTTACCCGCCTCCTCCAGGCTGGGGAAATGTTGGAATCCCTCCAGATCTGCAGACAGCAAGACTTGGAGAACATGGCCCTGAGGAGAGAGGACAGGATGAGTGCGGTTGTGACATTCCAGCTTCCATCGTTCACAGAGACAGCAAAGACTTCCAGATGTGTATCCTGGGAGGCTTAGGAAGGGAGGCTGGGCCGAGTTGACCCCAAGAGCTCAGTCCCTAGGTAGGAGCAGCACAGATGACAGCTGCAGCCCCTCCCCCCCGCTTGATCCATATGAGTGAACCCCAGATTCTGCAGCCACTGTAGGAGCAGCCTCCCCCTTCTTGAGTGGGCAGGTGCAGCCCATGAGGACAGCAGGTCTCAAGACGCCATGCTCCATCTTGACCTGAGCAGCCAGGCCACAATGCATGCTGGGCCAGGATTTTGCATCTGAGCTGATGGGCACTGACATCAGCTGCGTTAGTCGCACGTTAGGTACAAGCTTCAGGTTCTTGGTAAATTGCAAGTGCAGCCCCAAGTTCTCGAGCTTCCTCTGGGGAAGGAAATTTGGCTGAGCTAGTCTGGTGACCAGCCCACTGGAGAATATGGCAGCAGCCTTGGTTTTGGAAGCAGCTGCATGACAAGTGCCCATGTCCCTGGTCCGAACTGACAGCCAGTGCCCACCCCTACTTTCCAGACACACCTGCAAGCCAAAGAAGGTCAGGGTGAGGCCCCTTTTCCGGAACTCCTGCAGCAGGTCTGCCAATCCCATCACCACGGTATAATCCATGCTGCTGACGTGGGTGCAGTCCAGGATGACACAGCGTGGCGGAGACACTGAGGGCGAGAACACCATGTGGTCACCTCACTGGCATTTCCAGCAGAACATTCACCAGCCACCTGGGCAGGAAACTTAAAGCAGGAATTGATCTTTCTGAGCCTGGCAGTTTGGAGTGTTGGCACGAGTTTCGCCAAGCCTCTGTTGATCCTGCCCCACCCAGCCAGCCATTTACACTGGGAGGATGCTGAAGGCCAGACAAGCCTGAGAGACAGTGAAGGATAAAGCCTTGATAGCTGCATCAACAGGTCCTGCCCAGGCAGGGTGAATCCCAGTCCATTTCCAACTAAGGCTTTCCCCAAGATCTCTTCCCTACAAGCCGCAGGGGGAGGGCTCTCAGGGGCCAGCTGGCTGATCACAGGAGGTTCAGAATCAGCTTCATGGGCATTTGCCTGAGGAGTTGATCTGAATTTGGGGTTGTATTTATCCAGGAGCTCCAAGGCTGACAAAGACCCCACTGTGGAGCAGCCATTCTGGCCTCGTTTATATTCAGAGGCTCAGCAGTGAGACCAGCGCTGTCCACAAGCTACAGCATTGAAACGAGGATGCGCTTGGCTTGTACCAGATGGGCTGATAGTCAGGGTAGACTGCACCGTACCTGCCAGAGCCCATCTGTGCATGGCATCTCGGAGGGACTCAACAGCGGGGAAATGCAGACCACTCGCAGGCTGCATGAGAAGCACCCCCTGCTCTGATAGCTGCAGGAGAACCAAGAGGGGAAAGATGAGAGGTGGCTGCGCTGGGTAATGTAACATGCTCCAAATTCTCAGCCCAGAGCCAGTGTCCCCCTCACAGTGGAGGCGGGTGCGTAGGTAACACAGCCAGCCATTGTCCCTCACACTGAAGGGGCGTGTGATGGAGCCTTCACCCCATCTCCCACCACACACCCATGACTCCCCCAACCGCACACAGACAGGCTGGTGTGTGTGTGTACACTGGAAATGGAGGGGATCAAACACCATCAATGCTAAGAAATGCTGCCCACACCATTCTCAGCTGCCTGCATTAACCATTTCTTTGCGTCTCTTGGACTGTCTCTCTGCACAACAGCTGGGGCAGATGAGGGCCATGGGGGTGTTAAGTAGGGATGGGGCAGGATCGGAAGAAGAGGAAGCCACATGATGCACCCAGCTATTGCTCCAGGTAGATGCCTATGGCAATAGTGACATCCTCCCACATCTCAGGGAACCCCACTGAAGCTGAACCCCACACAAGGAGGTCTGAGCCGCACCTTGATCCGAGGCCTGGCAATGGTGTAGAGCAGGAGAACGCCGGAGACCAGCATGCCGGCCATGATGCCATACTGAACCTCCCAGAAGCAGAGCAGGAACGTCACACACAGCGGCACAAGGTCCAGCCCTGAGAGTGAGACCCCAGTCATTGCCTCGTCCCATCCGTTCACCCTCCCACACGGCAGCTGTGCCGCGAAGCCCCCAGCGTCAGCCAGCAGCCTGTGGAGCCAGGGGAAGGGGAATGGACGAGGGAACAGACGCCCGTTTGCATCTGTAGAGGGGGAGCGGAGATGCCTTTGCGTGTGGCACATCACAGGCCGGAGGCTGCCGGTGGCAGGAGAGGGTTCAGATTGGGGGGCAGGAAGTCAGGGTTCAGTGCTAACACAACATCCAAACATCTTGGGGCTCCCTGTGTGCTTCAATCCCAACATCTGGCCGAGCACCACATGAGGGCTACCAGAGATGCGGGGAGGGGAGGGGATACTCAAAGCCCTCATCTCAAGAAGGGCAGAGTCTGGAGCTGGGTCAGTGAGCGGGAGAACACCTGGCCAGAATCCCCAGGCTGGGACACGGGATGTTTTACAGCAGTCTGGAAACGTGACGTGCTGCCTTGGCGCTGAATATTATCACCTAAACTGCCCCCTCTTGGTCCAGGGCACCCCACAGGCATCTGTCTTTCTGTCCACCAGGGCACAGAGCGCTCAGAGGAGGGAGGGAACTACGCTACATTCAGGTGTGGAGCACACACAATCAAATGGCCCTCTCAGATCCCTGCGTAAAGGGCACAGGTCCAGCAGAGTCTTGCCTGAGAAAAAGAGCTCTGTGTAGCTTGGAAGCTTGTCTTTCTCCCCCACAGAAGTTGGTCCAATGACAGATATTACCGTCCTCATGGATATTTTAACCAGGTGGGGTTATACCAAATCCCACCCTTTTCCGAGCATCGCCAGTAACGGCCTGCAAGTGGCGCTGCATTCCTTTGAACTTCCCCCTATAGTGAAACCATGCAAAGAGCAGGAATTCGCCCTCTGCGGGGATGAGACGGAGCCCCAGGCAGGTGTGCAAAGCAGGTTGCTCGTGGTGCCCGTACGTTTAACCCGCCACAGTGTCCTGAAGATCCTGGCGTCAAACATAGGAGCCACGGCGCAAATGATGACAGCAGCCAGAGCCGCTTTGGGAATGTAATAGAAGAGCGAGGTCAGGTAGGCCAGAGAGAGCAGGACCAGGGTCCCTGGGGAGACACAAGGCAGATGGTGAAACACAGCCACCCGACCCCAAGCCACGGCAGGGCAGGGACACCCCAGCCTTCCTCCCCGTACACACACACTCAGCCCAGGCTCACACAGGTGAGGAGAACAGGATGTAAAACCCTGGGGAGGGACGAGCCCAGAGGTGGCCCTTGGAATGGCAGGGGAAGCAGCAATGGAGTCCCTGGGTGAAGGCGGGGCACCTACCTGTTATCAGCCCCCCTGCTGGGGTGCACACACCCGTCTGTGCATTCACCGCTGTCCTGGAACACAAACCAAACGCACCGTTACAGGCCGTGCGAAGGCCAGCTCCTTCCAGCTCCCCAGTGCGATGCGGGAGCTGCTGGATGGACTCAGTGTCATAAGAGGGAGGCCTGGGGACCGGCCCCACTTTGAGCTCCTGTCTGTCCGGAGACTAGCCCCTCCCCAGGGCATGCAGTACACTGGGGAAGGCCCTTGCCCCCCACCCTAATAAATCATCCAGGTAGGAACAAAAGCAAACCCTGAGGGTCCAGGCGGGGGGCATGAGGGGCAGGAGTGAGGGCAAAGCTACAGCACACATGGCCCACTGACATGGGGCAAAGGGAAAAGGGCCCCTCTCCACTGGCTGGGATCCAAACCCAGGCCCTGACTAGGTTCACCCAGCCCCTTATCAAGGATCCCCCGTGCCCTGACAAGGCTGGCCTGCCGAACTGGCTGCCAGCCTCAGTGGTGCTACTCACCGCCCAAAGCTGCCGGTGACGGGGTAGGAGGAGACGAAGGAGCCCAGGAGGTTGGTGAGGCCTGTTGTGGGGGGAGAGACGGGATGTTGTGAACTGTGCAGTCAGGAGGGGAGTCCAGATGCTGCCTGGCTTGGGGGGCAGAGTGGGCCCTCCATCCCATCAGTTCCAGCTCGGTGAGGGGCAGCCACCACCAAGGCCCCTTCCAATTAGCAGACAAGGGTCCACAGCAGGTTCAGTCCTGAGACTGGATTCCCAACCCTGCCCCAGCCAGGCTGGAGAGAGGGTCCCCCCCAACCCCTTACACCATGTCCTGGCAATCCCCCGCCCCCCTGGCTGAGCTCTTACCCATCGCCAACAGCTCCTGATTGGGGTCGATTCTGTAATTGTTCTGTGAGGCTGAAAGAAGGAGGTTGTGACTAGGCAGAACTCCCTACCCCTTTATCCCAGAGCTTCCTGCGAACCCGGTGCCAGCACCCGGGGGGGCGGGGGGGGGACAGCAGGGTGCATGGAAGGGCGAGTCAGCCTTTGCGGGGGAATGACATGTGTCACAGGCTCCACGGGACCCCTGAGAAGTGGCTCATTTCACCACCTTCACCCTGCAGGTCACATTCCCCTCACCTGGAGAGCAGTAACAGGCCTTACCAACACTGAGCTCTTGCCTTGGGGCATGGGGAACCTCCCTACCGCATTCTGGTACCTAGGAGCTGCCTCACCAGGGCAATAAACTACAGGGGGAAATGCCCAGCTGTGGGGGAATGTTCCATGTGATCCCCCCGCCCCATCCACTGACTCTACACTCCAAGGGACAGCCCCCAAGCACCTCCTTCCTGCACCCCCAGCGCTTTTCTTTGACATGTGGAAGGTCCCACCCCAGGGGCCTTCCCCACTGCCGCCCGGTGGCAGCTGACTCCAGACCCTTCCCCATGTGAGGGCCGAAGGCTGTGGGAGCCCGAAACACAGCACGGCAGACCCGACACCATACCAAAGGCCTTGGCAATAGCGACAGTCTCCATCAGGCCCATGAGAGGCACCACAGCCAGTCCAGCTCCCAGGTCCTGGGGAGGGGATGGAAGAGGCCAGCATGAATATCATGGCAGAGAGCGCTGCAGACGCAGGAGATGGTGCCCTCTGCACTGTCCCCCCATCTCTGAGGGCAGCAGGAAGTGCGAGTCTCAAGAGGAAATCTCCCATGATGCAGCTCAGCCGAGCGAGGGTAGACAGGACCCCTCACTCCACTAGCCCTGTGCACATACGTGCTGGAGGGCAGGTCACCCCAAGGCTCCATGCATCCAGCCCTGTCTGCTCCCCAACTGGAGGGAAAGGGGCAAAGGGGAGAACCCCCAATTCCCATTGGAATCCCACCTCTCTCGAGCTTGCTCAGCCATTTAAAGGTACGGTACAGAATTAGAGCACCAACCTGGCATGATCCCATCCGCTCCCACCACCACTCACCTGCACCATCTCGCTGAAGGACACAGTGCTGTTGGCTTCGGCCTTGGAGAAAGGCGGCAGCTGGAAGGGAGGGAGCCCCTGGGGCGTCGCCCCAGTGAGGGTGAATGGCTGGGAGCCCATCCCCTGGAAGGAGTAGGCGACCAGGCCAGCAAACAGGACCACAAGTGCATTGCGAGCTACATCAGAGAGGAAATTACCAGGGTGAAAGCATCGCTCCAAGCCCAGTGGGGATGGGCATAGTAGAGGGACATGCACTGGGGACTCTTTCCAGCCCAGGTGGACGCCTGCTGTCCATAAGAGCAGGGGCAGCAGCAGAACGAACCTCCCACCAGCAGGCCTCAGCCCTGCCCTGGAGAGACCCACTGTGCAAGGGGCGTTCAGTCTCCACTCAGTCCTGGCCCTTTCTGTGGGGGCTGCCCACAAGGGGCCAGGCGCTGCCGGTCAGGACAGTGGTTTGGACCGCTGCCTCTCCGGGGGACAGACCCATCTCAGACAAGGGCCCCTGAGCAGCCATCCTACTGGAACAACTTGTGGGCCCTGCCAGCATGGGCCAGATTTGGGCCTAGTGGGGAATGGCCCCCCTGCCCATCACATCCCCCCACAGCCAGCCTGGGCCAGAGCACTCTCCCAGCAGGCATTTGCTGCAGGCATACAACGTGCTGTTTCTTCCTCTTCCTCGTTTCTCCTCATCACCCTGTGACCCTGGCACAAGTCCGGGACCTTACGGGTGCTGCCATGGGGAAGAGCAAGTCAGAGCTGGGCAGGGCAGTCAACTAACCTGTTGCTGTGGCCCAGATGATAAGACGACTGATCCTGACGGACAACAGCTCCACCCGATGGACCCTGGGGATGTGGCCTTTCATCGCCCTGAGCCCCACAAGCACTGCCAGGCAGACCAGCCCCAAGAGAGCATCCCCAGCCCTGCAAACAGACCAAATCCGGGACATGTTGCAACATACTGCAATCACTACTGAAAAGGTTTTCTCTCGTGGGAAGGGCCCAGCCCAGCCCAGGCCAGGCTCCAGTTCTGAGTGAGGAGACTCGTCTCTGCCACAATCAGATCAGTTCTCAGGGAACAGGGAGAAGGACCCAGGTCAGAAACCGGACAGGAATCAGTGGAGCAGGATCCACTTCCAACCGGAACTGGCCAGGGACAACCATTCCCCATTTCAGCCCCTCACCGCCACTCCTGCAAAGGGCATGTACTCTGCCCTCACTGCCCAAAATGGATCAAGGATAGACAGGGCTGTGCCGGGGTGTGGAGTCACAGGGCAAACCTTGTGTGATGGGGCATTCACCCCACATGAGCCCTGGAAGGTTAACGGAAGCAAGAGAGGCCAGTTAGCCATCGGCTGCACCTGGAGGGGAGCTAGGCCCCAAGGAGGCTTAATCGGGGATGAAGCTCACATGGGCAGAAACAAATGGGGCTGCTCTACAGCCAGGGAGGGGGGCTGCAGTGAGGAAGCCTGCAGCCCTGCTCCTTGATCCTAGGGGAAGGAAGCAGCCCAGGGAAGGGGCAGTGAGGGCTGAGAGAACAGACCTGAGCTGCTGGGTCGAGGGTCCCCAGATTGGAACCCGGTGCAGAGGGGAGGCCTGGGTTCCTGTACAAAGCACTGTGGGAGTGATGCAGTCAGCACAGAGGATAGTGAGAGACCCTGGTGAGACCCTGGATGGTGGTCTGGCTGGTGGGCTAACCAACAAAGGAGAGGCACTGTGGCTCCTGACTAGCAAGGTGGGGACTGCAGACCGAGTAAATGGGTCAAGGTGCTGGCCGACTGCAGGATGGGGCGCAGACAGTGGTGAGCTAATTCCCCAGATGAGCCACGAGGGGGCGCTGCTGAGCAGTGAGTAGCATCTGCCCCTTACACCCAGTAATTTCCTCCCCACAGGGGCAGCCAACAGAGGCAGGGCAAGGTGGGGCACAGAGACAACTGAGCTCGCAAGCTTGGGCTGCCTGGGCAGTGTGAGGCACAGACCGTCCCAGGGCTGGCTTGAACTGGGAGCCATGCAAGTACCTGCTTGGTGCTGGCAACTCGCTGACGGGCTCAGTGCCCTGCTCTACCGATGGGACTGGGCGGGGAGACAATTCATAGCTCCATTTTCCGCTGCATCCTCCCCCACCCCGGCAACGGGAGAGGCCATGAACTGTCAGGCTGACCCCATGCATCCTCACGCTCCAAACCAATCCAACATGATGGAGGGCATGGAGTGTAGCTTCATGCTGGCACAGGGCACTGGGCAGAGTCTGCTTGTGCCCGGTGTGACCTGACAGAGGACACAGCAGGCAGCTGCACCTTATACTCACGGTGCCTTTCCCAGCCCTGCGTTCCCCCCACCTCCACACCAGCCACGCCAGGATGCTGATGGAAGGAACGATCAAGGAAGAGCACAGAGATGTCTGCTGACCTGGTCTCCCCGATTCTTTGGAAGGTGTGATACACCTGCAGGAAGAACTGTCGTGGAATGTTGTGCAGCCCCAGGATGTTCTGTGCAAACAAACAAAGGCCCCATGAAAGACCAGCATAGCCCCAGCTCCCAAATGCACCTGACAAGTATCCCCAATGACAGACCAAAGCCGCATGGGATTGGACCCTTCCCTTCCCCTCCCCATGGCGCTGGCCCATGCAGTGTCTTTTGTGTCTGCTACCTGGAAGCTTTCATCAGGGACCAGACCACGTAGCTGTGTGCAAACCTCTGGCCAAGGAATTTTCTCCAGATCCTTCCTCCACCCCTAGGAAACTTTGGCGGCTCAGTGGGCAGACAGTTCCCATTCTCCCAGATGTCTGGTGCTGAGGCAGCCCCTGCCCCATGGAGACAGAGTCCTGCTTCCCATGCAAGCAGACAGGCTCTCCCAAACGTGGTATTCAAACTGGGATGCTTTCCTTGACCCACGACTGTCCAGCTGCCTCCTCTCGAGTTCTCACATGTCACCAGAGGCTGACAGTGAATGTGGCTAAAAGAACTCAGAGGTTCCTCCCAGAAAGAGCACTTGATAAAACCATAAGAGATTAGCTGATGATTTCTGTTGTTTGGCGCCTTGCAAAGCATATGCTGACCCACATCCCATTCTGATTACAGTCAACCACAAAGGAAATGTGGCAATACCTAAAATCACCACAAGGAATGAAGAGGATTGGCCAAGCCGTGGACCAGTCAAACCTCACAGCCAATCCCAGCCCCCCACATCCCTCCCCGTAGAGAAAAATCACCCACCACAGCGGTCAGAGGATACTGATTGTCTCCGCAGCACCCCCATAACCCCCGCATCACCCGAGAGGAGGACAGTGTATTGACAAGGGAAGCAAACAAAGCTTAGTCCACACAGCGTAATGACCAGGTCCCCCAGCCAATGGGCAGAACATCACCTCCACTTGCCCTAGCACTGAGCACAATCTCAGCTCTGGGAGGGAGGGAGCGAGGAACCCACTATGGGTCACTAGCATGGCAGTGCAGGGCACTCACCCCATCACACCAACCTTGCAAAATCCTTCTAGTGCGCTCATCTGGCGCAACCCTGTTTGCTTGTTTGTTTGAGGGGCCAGTGAAGTATCCTTCATGTTTCCACTGATATCACGGCGCCAAGCTAAACAGAATGTGCAGCTGGGCCGGTGAATTTTTATGACAATTTTGCAAGGCTGCATTAGGCCACTGGGCAAGTTAAACTAAAGAAATAGAGAAGCCACAGGGAGGAGAAGGTCCTACCTTGACCTGGTTGAAGCTAATGGTGACCGAAGCGGCCGAGGTAAACCCTTTAATGACGGGGCAGGAAACGAAGTCCAGTAGGAAACCTGCAAAGGATGGAAATTGCTATAAGGAAGCTGCTCTCCTAGGTACAGACTGCAGCATGCACACACATGCAGAGTGCAAGGCTTTACAAATCAGAGCTGGACAACAGCAGAGACATTTCTTGTGGGGACAAGTTGCTAGAATGAGAAGCGTCATACAAAAACAAGGCCTAACATGGCCGCAGCATCTCACCGAGGTGCAGGAGACCCATGGCTAGCTGGATACAGCCTGACAGGAAGGTCAGCAGGATGGCATAGGCAGGGTCATGGAACGCATAGGAAGAGACCAGCAGCGACATAATGGCCGTTGGACCCAGCGTCACATCTTTTGAGGTCCCCAGAAGGCAGTAGACAAAGCAGCCCATGAAGGAGGAATAGAGACCGTACTGCACAGGAACAAACAGAGCCTTCAGCGCCAGAATCACAGTGACCTGGGAACCTGCTCTGACCATGCCAGGACCGGGGCATTCTGAAAGGATGGCTGTGATTGGTTAGCAAAGGGTCTGGCCAGGGAAGTATCCCAGGGGAATGTATTGGGCAATCTTTGGAAGAAATGTCTGTCACGTGTTCGTCACCCTGATGTCTGTACCACACACTTTCTGAAAGAGGAACGTGGCCAGTCCCAGGAGGCTGCCTGCCTTCAGCCCCCCAGTGTGCCCTGCCACTCACCTTGCCACGTGTTACTGCCTCGCTAACACCCACCCAGCCCCCCTGCTGTTACAATCTTCAGCATTCTGCCAGGATATGCAAGCACCTCCCTCCACTGTAATCGCCCTCACTGTGAACAGTGCCCCCTTTATAATGCTCAAAACTCTGCATTTTTGCAGTGGCTACCATTAAAACATTGAGGTTTACTGTGTGGCAGTATTTACAATATCCTCTGTGCTGTGACGGGGAGACTCCTCCAGTACCACAGGACATTTAGCTACTGCAGCTGGGGAACATCCAGCCTGTAGCGGCGTTGGGGGCAGGTGCTATAAAGAGGACACTGTAGACTTACTCGCACATGGAATGAGTGAGTTCTAAGCTTGGCTGTATGTATGGCCAGGTGAGGAGCCTGCATTGATCAGATCAGCACATGCCTGTGCCAGGGACAGCCCAAGGGATGTACTTCTCAGTGTCCGCAGCACTGAGGCATTGGGGTCCCTTTGTGAAAAGAGGAGGGGAAACAATACCTATTGGTTGCCTCGAGATGACTCTGCAAAGGAACTTGCCACAGCTGCTTCCACCCCCCCCGGCACAACCCTCCAGCTCTAGAATCAAGCAACCCACCTGAACTGGCAGGCCGGCCACCTCGGCATAGGCCAGTGCTTGCGGCACGACAGTCAGGCCCACGGTCACGCCAGCGATGAGATCGAGCTGCAGCCACTGCAGAGAATACTGGGGCAGCCACCTGAGGACAGGGAGCCTCCTCTGCACTGTGCAGTAGGAGCAGCATCGCTCGGGGGCCTCTCGGTCCCGCTCTGCCATAGCAGCTTTCTTGGGAATTCAGACCAGTGCGTACCACGCTCCAGGCTCAGCTGGGTCTGTCAGGGCGCCACTAGAATCCCCTGCAACGATCTCAGGGGACATGGTGACCGGGAGAAGACAGTCTCCTCAGCAGCACTGTTCAGTAGAGTTCTCTGGTTCGCCAACATACCTGCATGGGAAGGAGGGTCAGAGACTCGGCCTAGGCCGGGCAGGGATGCACGGGGCACTGTCTGTCCATTTATAGCACCCACCGATGGACTCCTCTCCTTCCAGGCTCCTATTAAGGCCCAGACTGAGGGACGCCTCCACCTCCTCCATTCAGCTGCTGAGGTCTCCTAAGGCAGAGCCTTGGCCCTGGGGGCAAGTGCAGAGAACTTGCTGGGTGGAGTTTTTCTGCCCCCCATGGACTCTAGCTCCCTCTCCTGGAACATTTTCCCAGAGGGACACTGGCGAGCTGCACTCCAGGGCAGGGAGTGGGTCCCAAGGAGCCGGCCTGGGCAGAGTGCTGCTCAACGGGTTTCTCTCTCTCTCTCTCTCTTTGGCAAAAAGAAGGAAATAGAGAGTTTTTACATGAGGCTGCAAAGAAAGAAGGAGCCTCCACCCCGTTCCCAGAAATGCCCAGCACATGGGTCTGGGCAGTAAGTCGCCCAGCAGGGCCTAGTTTGCTCTGATTATTTTACAAAGCCAAGGGCCGAGAACAGAGGAAGAACAGTCAGTGCTAGCTGGATCCGCGGCAGGGACAGGCTGCACACATCTCTCCACCTGCACAAGGTGACAAAGACCCACGCTGAGGAACACAACAAACCTCATTTCACACAGGAATATCAACAAAGATACATTAGAATTGGAAAAGGTACAGAGAAGGGCAACAAAAATGAATCCGATTTCATGCATCCGATGAAGTGAGTTGTAGCTCACGAAAGCTTATGGTCAAATAAATTGGTTAGTCTCTAAGGTGCCATAAGTCCTCCTTTTCTTTTTTTAAAAATGATCGGGGGTCTGGAACAGCTTCCATAGGAGGAGCGATCAAAAAGACTGGAAGTGTACAGCTGAGAAAAGAGGTGACTAAGGGGGGATATGATAGAGGTCTATAAAATCATGTACGTTATGATGTAGAAAGCGAACAGGGAAGTGTTATTTACTCCTTCACATAACACAAGAACCAGGGGTCACCTGATGAAATACATAGGCAGCAGGTTTAAAACAAAAGGAAGCACTGCTTCACACCACACACCCTCACCCAGTGGGACTTTTGCCAGGGGATGTGATGAAGGCCAAAAGTACAACTGGGTTAAAAAAATGAGGTAAGTTCACGGAGGACAGGTCCATCAATAGCTATGAGCCAAGACAGTCAGGGACGCAACCCCATTCTCTGGGTGTCCCTAAGCCTCTGACTGCCAGAGGCTGGGCCTGGACCCCAGGGGACTGAGGGATCCCTGGATGATTGTTCTGTTCGCTCCCCCTGAAGCACCGGGCAGGGGCCAGTGTGGGAGACAGGACCCTGGGCTAGACGGACCATGGGTCCAACCCCGTGTCCTTCTGAGAGCCCGAGCAGGGCGAGGCGCCTGCCCGCAGTACTGGAACAATGTGTACCGGGGGGGGAGGCTAAGAGCCATTGATCCGCACGGTCAAACCCTGGCTCTCATGGAACCACGTCGAGCCAGGGGGTGCGGCGGCAGCACCCCAAGGTCCAGCAGCTCCGGCCGGGAGCCCAGGGACAGGGGCTGCTCTGCGGTACGCAACGCCTGGGGTGGGGGGCACCCCGCGGGGTCGGAGGGCAGGAGAGGAGGCGCCCGGGGGCCCTGGAGAGCTCTGGCTGCCCCGGCCCCCGAGGGTCGCCCCGCACGTCCCCCCCCGGCCCCAGCCCCGCACTCACCCGCCCCAGCCGCCACCGCCGCCGCCGGGCGCCCGGACCCCGGCCCGGCTCCTGTGACGCGCCCGGGGCGGAGCCGGCGTGGGGCGGTCTCCCCGGCTGGCGGCCGGGCCGGCGGGAGGGGCCCGGGCTGCAGGTCGCCATGGGCCTGCGCTGGGCGCTGCTGCTGCTCGCCCTGGCGCTGGGCCGGGGCCGGGGCCGGGGCCGAGCCCGCCACGTGCTGCTCATCGTGGGTGAGTGCGGCCCGGGGGGCGCGGGGAGCGGGGCCAGCCCCCGGACCGGGCACCCTGCGCCACGGGTCAGCCCCCGGACCGGACGCCCTGGCCCCTGGGGAGCGGGGCCAGCCCCCGGACCGGACACCCTGGCCCCTGGGGAACGGGTCAGCCCCATGACCGGACACCCTGGCCCCTGGGGAACGGGTCAGCCCCTGGACCGGACACCCTGGCCCCTGGGGAGCGGGGCCAGTCCCATGACCCGGCGCCCTGGCCCCTGGGGAGCGGGGCCAGCCCCTGGACCGGGCACCCTGGCCCCTGGACCGGGCACCCTGGCCCCATGACCGGGCACCCTGGCCCCTGGGGAGCGGGGCCAGCCCCATGACCGGGCGCCCTGGCCCCTGGGGAGCGGGGCCAGCCCCTGGACCGGGCCCACTGGCATCCAGGCCCTAGGGATGGCTCCTGGACTGGGCACGGGCACCTGGCACCCAGACCCTGAGAACAGCAACCAGCCCCTAGACCAGACTCCCCTGGCACCTGGACACAGGCAGCCAGACCATGGGGAGCCCCTTAGAGAAGCTCCTAGTGGCCATGAAATCATTAGCGGTGACTCACACCCATGGGAGCAGCTGCAAGGAGGGGATTCTGGAGTCACTGCTCTGACTAACTGCAGGGTCCCCGCTGCAGCCCCTGGGACAGGAACTGCCTGAGCAGCGGGAGCTGAGTGCAGTGTGGGGCTCTGCCGCCTGGTTCCCTACAACTGGACACTGCAGGGCCCATGGCAGGATTTGAACTCAGGCTCGCAGAACAGACGCATGAGCATCAGCCCTGTGAGCTAGAGGACAGTCTCCCCGCTGGCACCTGTAGCTGACTCATTAACCTCTCCTGTGGACCAGCCGCGGGGACAAATACCCCCCCTCTTCTAGTGCCTGTTACAGAGCCCCTGGGGCATCAGAGCCCCTACAGTTAGGCCTCCCCACATGGTCCCTGAGCTCACAGCCTGTCCTGCTTCTCCCTGGGCCACAGCGGACGATGGCGGCTTTGAGAGCGGCGTGTACAACAACTCCGCCATCAACACCCCCAACCTGGACGCCTTGGCCAGGCGCAGCCTCATCTTCCGGAACGCCTTCACCTCCGTCAGCAGCTGCTCCCCCAGCAGGGCCAGCATCCTGACCGGCTTACCCCAGGTAGGGCCTTCCCGAGCCGCTGGCTCTGCTGCCTCAGGCACTTGCTGGGCCCCTCCTAGCGCTCAGGAGAGGCCACTGGCCATCCGCATTTGTAAGGCATCCAGCAGCTTAGCTCAGCTGGTCCTTCCCTAGGCCCATCAAGGATCGTTCCTTACACTCCCTGCTCTGGGGCTTTGTCCATGGCTTAAGCGATGGGTCTTCCCCCACTTTCCCTTGATGGCCTATTGCCCAGTCCCCATGTCTGGTGCCTCCATGGTAGCATGTGCTCTGCCCGTGGCACCTGAAGACGGACGTGGTCTGGCTCTGCAGGGCGGCCGGTGCAGGGACGTGCGTTTCTGGCCAATTTGTCTCATTGTTGGTCTCTGTTTTGCAGCACCAAAATGGGATGTATGGGCTGCACCAGGACGTGCACCATTTCAACTCTTTTGACAAGGTGCAGAGTCTTCCCCTGCTGCTCAGCCAGGCACATATCCGGACAGGTAAACAGCCAGGGTGCTGGGAAGAGAGGGGAGGGGAAGCGTGTGTAAAGCCATTCCCCTTCCCTTCCCACGCTGATCTCACTGAACCCCTCTCTTGTGAGAGCTGGGCAGTTAACCGTGTGCCAAGATACTGCCCCACGACACAGGTTTCGTTAAGAGACACGCACACACGCTATTTAAATCAAAGGGATTGACATCACTGATTTAGTCATGATTTAAATCAGCAAGCAGGAAACCTCGATTTAAATCACAATTTTAACCTTGCTTTGCCTTTGTCCTCCTCTCATTTTCCTAAAGAAAGGTTGATTTTCATTGGTTGGTAACCATTCAAACGTCAATTTGCAGCTAACTGTGCAGCCTTTGTGCTACGTTTGGTGCTTCGTTTTGCTAACCAGAAGGATGCAAACATGAATTGCTAAATATTACTTTTTAAATTTAATTTACATTATTTTAATAGACAATAAGTTTAGGCCTTAACATAGATTGTCAATATCAATTTAATTTTAAATAGGTCTGTTTTTTAAATTAAACCTGGATTTAATTTAAATTTTAAAAATCCAATTTTAATTTAAAAATTTCTCTTTTTTTTTATTCGTCAATTTTTATCGACCCTGCTCCCACCCCCCAGTTGGGGCACTGACTCTGCATTTCTGCCCAGACTAGTCACTTTCACTTCTGTGTCAGGCATCTATAGGCCAGGTTTGGTTGTGCAAGCCAGTGTTTCCCTGCTGCCCCAAGCATCAGAGCAGGGCAGTTCCTGACCGTGCCCCGGGGGAGCATGGAAAGACCGAAGCAGCATCCTCTGTTCTAACTGCCTGCTCACATGCTTGCTCCTGACCTGCTGGGGCTCTTTCTCCTGCAGGGATAATTGGGAAGAAGCATGTTGGGCCAGAGACGGTGTATCCCTTTGATTTCGCGTACACTGAGGAGAACAGCTCTGTGCTGCAGGTGGGCAGAAACATCACCCGGATCAAACTGCTTGTCCGGAAATTCCTGCAGAGCCAGGATAAGAGGTGAGGCCCTGCACACCCCGCCGCAGGATTCTCTCTGGGACTGAGCAACCTTGCCTCCTAGCACCCTCATCCTGATGCACAGAGTACCCCCGTGCCTGAGTTACAGGGAGATGTAGCCGTCAGCACCTTCCATCGGGTTACCAGCTCTCCTGGGGGACCCTCAGAGGCTCTATGGGAACCAGCTTTGCAGCTCTGAAGGCTTGTCTTCAAGTCCCAATTCATCTCAAGTGAAATGAGCTGACGTTTCTCTCTGCAGGTAGCCCCAGGCTTTGGTTGGAGCCCATTGTTTGCCGTGAGCTAGTGGCAGGTCAGGATGGTGGGCCAGGGCTAAGGTTAGGATTGGGGTCTGTGGGAGGCATCAGGCCATGCTTGAGCAACCCTTTCCTGCTCAGCCCGGGCTGTCAGCCTCTCCCAAGCACTGCAGTCACAAGCTCTCCTCTCGGGATTTCCAGGCCGTTCTTCCTGTACATCGCCTTCCATGATCCCCATCGCTGCGGCCACTCCCAGCCCCAGTACGGGGCCTTCTGTGAGAAGTTTGGCAATGGCGAGAGCGGCATGGGCTGGATCCCCGACTGGAAGCCCCAGTCGTACAGCCCAGAGCACGTGCAGGTAGGACAGGTCTGTTGGGAACCAGCTCCCCACGCTCCAGGCCAGAGCTGGGCAGCAGAGCGGGGAAGAAGGCTCCTGCAGGCAAAGCTGTGGGGTGTCTCGGGGTGACCCTGGCCCTTCCACCCTGCAAGGTGTTCCAGGGGGTGAGTGGGGTTAGGAGGGGAGCAGCCCTGAGCACAGAGATGGAGCCACAGTCACTGGCAGGGGCTCTGTCCTCAGTTCAGCTCTGACGCCTCCTGTCTCCCACCCCCACGGCTCTTGGAGCCTCCAGCGCTGAGCAGTTGCTGCTTTTCCTCCCCCCGCAGCTCCCGTACTTCGTTCCAGACACCCCAGCCGCTCGCGCTGACCTGGCCGCCCAGTACACAACAATCGGGCGCATGGACCAAGGCAAGTACCAGCTGGGGTCGGGCAGCAGGACGTGGGGGCCTGAGCCCCCAGCGCAGGGTCTTGCTGGGTGCGGGGAGAAAATCCATCCTCAGCTGGGGTGGGGGGCTGGGATGGAGGCAGCCCTCCTGCTGGGTGAACGTTCAGGTGCCCCCCAGCAGCCGCACAGCTCTGCTCTTCTCTCTGCACGCAGGGATCGGGCTGGTCCTGGAGGAGCTGCGCAGCACCGGCTTGCACAACTCCACGCTGGTGATTTACACCTCCGACAACGGCATCCCCTTCCCCAGCGGCAGGACCAACCTGTACTGGTCAGGCACTGCGGAGCCCATGCTGGTCTCCTCCCCCGAACACACTGAGCGCTGGGGGCAGGTCAGCCAGGCTTATGCCAGCCTGTTGGGTAAGAGTGGTCACTTTCCCTCTGGGGCCTAGGCCGAGGCAGGGGTCATTAGGGGAGTTGGGTTGGGGGCCCCCCCATAGAGTGCTGAGTAGAGCGATGCCAAATCATGGGTTGTCATCCCCCCGCCTATGCTCACACCACGGGCATGGCTGGGGGTGAAGCCCTGGCTCCTCAGCCCAAAAGACAACTCTCTCCCCGCTGGATGGATTTGCTTGTCTTTCCCAAAGAGAGAGAGCCGTGTAATCCCCAGTCCACAGGAACGAGTCTGGTGCCGGAAAGAGGAGGATGGAGTTTGAGAGCATGAAGGTGCCCCGCCCCCAGGGAGAGGGGACTGTGGGATAGGTGGGTGACCCCATGGATGTACAGGGCCGGCCCCAGCTCCAGAGGGCTCACAAGCCAACAGGGGACAACGGCTCAGGGCTGCAGCAAGGTGGGCGGATCAGTGCGGGAGGGATGCCTGGAGGAAGTGGGTGTGAAGGAGAAAAGGGCGTTGGGTCAGGAAGCAGGAGGCTGTTCCCCCACAAGAGGAGCCGAGCAAAAGAGTGAGGGTGGGAGTGGAAAGAGACGAAAGGGGCAGTGAGAGAGGCCCAGGAGCCCTGTCCTCCAGCGGCTCATGCCGGTGACTGACTCTCCCTGGTGGCTCCACCAGAATGGCAGGGAGCCCCCCCTCACTCCCGCAGGCCCCAGCTGCAATTCCCTCCATCCTCGGCCTCCATCCTCCAACTGGGTTCTGCCCCCTCTGGTCTCGGGGACTGAGTCTCTTTTCAGTGGTTGTTCTGCCCCACTCCACTTGCCAGTTGTGGACGTCGCCCACTTTTCCCCTCTCCAGATCTCACGCCCACCATCTTGGACTGGTTCGCCATCCCCTATCCCAGCTACAGCATCTTTGGCACCAAGACAGTCCAGCTCACCGGGAAATCGCTCCTGCCAGCCCTGCTGTCAGAGCCGCCCTGGGTCACGGCCTTCAGCAGCCAGAGCCACCACGAGGTCACCATGTACTACCCCATGCGGGCTATCCAGCACCAGCAGTTCCGCCTGATCCATAACCTCAACTTCCGGATGCCTTTCCCTATCGACCAGGACTTCTATCTCTCGGCAACCTTCCAGGATCTGCTCAACCGGACCAGAGCCAGGCAGCCGACCCACTGGACCAAGACCCTACACCGGTACTATTACAGGGAGCGCTGGGAGCTGTTTGACCGGAGCAGCGATCCCACCGAGAGCCGGAATCTGGCCTCCGACTCCCGGTACGCCGGGGTCTTGGAGCTGCTCAAAGCCTATCTGTTGAAGTGGCAGTGGGACACTAACGACCCTTGGGTGTGTGCCCCAGATGGCGTCTTAGAAGAAAAACTGAGCCCCCAGTGCCAGCCACTTTACAATGAATTGTGAGTCACCACCTCACCTTGCTGGAGTCTGCATTCCTTACACCAGCCCAGCCCCAGGTCCTGCTTGGCCCTCGGCTCCTCCCCAAATCCTGATGCAGCCCCAGAACCCCCAGGGAACAGCTAGCTCGTCTGCCAGATGAGACATCAAGTGCCTAAACGTGCAGCCCCCAGGCTCCAGGGTCCGCAGAGCGATCCCACAGCCACTCCAGAGCTCCCTTCGCCCTCCATCTAGCACAGGGCGGGGCAGCAACCAGAGATGGGCTGGTCCCACTCCCCCATTCACACAACTGGCGTGTGCTGTGTGTGTCAAAACAGCATCTGCCCCTGAAGCTCAAACGGACATTTTCCTCCTCCAGTGCGGTGTCTTTGCACCCGGCACCAGGCAGCGCTGGACTGCAGCCAACCAGAAAGCTGTCAAATACATGGTCTCAATAAAGTCGCCGGGAGAACGTCCTCGGCTTACGCACAAGCTAACCTCTGTGCCCATCTCCTGCTGAAGGCACTTCTCGCTGTAGCTCTTCCTGCGGTGGCTCCAACAGCACCTCCTGCAGCCAGAGATGGGGACTCGTGCTGTTGGGAGCTCCCCACATTGGGGCTTTTGTCCCACTTGCCAGGCAGTCTCCAACTAGCCAGGGAGGAGCTGAGAGAGCCCACTCTCCATAGGGCCGGTACGTTGGATTTGGTGTCACCGCATCAGGGAGGGCCAGGAGGGGTCTGAACACACAGTGACTGTCAGTAACAAGAAGATTTAATTTAGCAAAATGTACAGAATTTACAGTCCCTGGAACAAGCACACCCTGTTCAGGCCTGGATACCGGCTATCCACAGGGCTCGGAGTGGGGTGCGCAGAGATCCAGAGGGAGCTGGGGTACCCAGTACAGTGGGGGCAGCTCCGGGCAGGGAGGAGCCTGCGTGGCAGGGCACATGGCAAGGCCTACAAGAGTTGCTGCTCCCTCCCTGTGCAGGCAGGCTGGCAACTGCACTTCTGAGCAGCTAGTGCCAGGCTAGGAGAACAGGTGGCCCAGGCACAGGTGCCCTGCCCACCCCGGGGACCCGCCCTGGCACCAGAGACACTGTTCAAAGGCAGCCCCGGCTCACCCCTAGCTGCCCTTTCACACGATGACAGAGGGGTGGCATTAAAACCAGCCCCTCTCTCTAACTAGAGTTACTGTGTTTCTCTGCCAACGGGGCAGAGGCCAGCTGGGCAGGCAGGAGGCTCACCCAGCGCTGCAAAGTCTATTAGCCCTTTAGGTAAGAGGGTCTTTCAAACCTCCCCCTCCCCACACCCCAAACCAAAAACTCTTGGTTTAAATAGGTGACATTTGCAGAGTTGCCAGGGTGACTGTTCCCCTCCGCCCCACCCTGTGTCCAGGGAGATCCGTGAAGATCTGTTCTATCCACACAATCTTCTGCTCGTCGGCGACGGCTGCTCGCACGGCGCTGACCAGCGCATGCAGGTCGCGCCTGGTGGCGGAGGCGATGGTGCCGTACAGGCAGGGCACTTCCTCCAGCGGGGCCTCCTCCCTCCGCACACCGTCCAGAAGCTGCTCCTCTGTCGCTCCGAGGCAAAGTGCCTTCCTGACACGGGGCTGGCGGGAGATGCCGGCGGGGGATGCCCCGAGCCCTGTGACCAGCAGAAAGCTGGCTAGCGAGCGAAGAGGCAGTGTTTGAAAAACGCTCAGTGACTTTAGAGCCAGGATTTTGTGGTTTGTCCAGCGGCTAGAGCAGGGGCTGGAGTCAGGACTCCTGGGGTCAAGGCCTGCCTCCTGCTGGGAAGCATGGCTTAGTGACTGCACAATACCCTTGACAGTAGTGGGCAGCTGGGAGCCCGGACTCCTGGGTTCTAGTCCCAGCTCGGGCACTGATGAACCACCTGAGCTTGAGCATTTTACCTCCCGCGCTCAGCTTGGATGATGCCTGACCTGGGGAAGTGCCTGGGGTCCCCCCGAGAAATGGGGCTGTAGGGGTCACAGGGTTGATTCTAGGCCCCGGGGTGGGCACAGACATACCCTCAGCAATGCAATGGGGAAGGGCTCACCCCTGCCAGGCTGCTGGGTGCTATTAGAATGCCTTTACATAAATCACTAGTGCAGCCAACCACGGGGTGGGGGCGACCCTGTGACTCATTCACATCCCCTCCACTGGGTACACGCAGAGATTCAACTGCTGCAGCAGTCGCACAAGGCACCCAGGGGAGGGTAGGCCCAGGTCCTCGTTCCCCAGAGCTCCAGCAGCCTCCAGGAAGCAGGAGCCGTTTGCCCTTGGGGGCCCGGGGCCCCATCTCCGCCCAGAGTGCTAGTACGTACTTAGCTTCTTGGCGTTCTTCTCGCTGATGGCGACGAGGAGGAGGATGGGATACATCCCCGCAGCGTGCAGGGCTTGCACGCCTCCAACCCCACGTCCAGCAGGCTTTGCATGCCCTAGAGGGAACCAGGGAGAGAACAAGAGGGGCTGACACCAAGCGGGCTCACCATGTAGTAGGGACAGGCGCTGGCCAGTTTGTCGGAGCCCTGGATCCAGTCCTCTTTGAACTAGATCAAAGGCAGCTGCAGACCCTCTGCTGAACAGAGGGAGAGCAGCACTCCTGGATCTCTACGCCAGAGCTGGTGGATGAGAGCGCAGCACGTAGCGACTGAATGGGAGAAAACAAACAGGAGCTCTGCCCAGGGACAGCTGCGTCTTCGGAGCTGGACGCCTAGGAGTTCTCACCAAGATCCCAGGGATAAGGCCCTCACTCTACTTTATTCCAGGCTCTCATAGGGCAGAGTGCTCTCCCTAATGGGGAACAGAAACCCGTGGGCCGTGTGATGTACCTCTCAGAGGCAGATTGGTCAAAGTCAAGCAGCCAGGCTTTGCCCTCTGAAATGAAGGACAGTTTGAACCAGTGGAGGCAAAGGGACAAGCAAAGGAGGATGAAGAAAACCCTGAAACAGGCCCCTTCCCTCAGTAGACCCCTCTGCGGCTGGCAGCCTGGGCAGGAGGCAGGGTCCATTGCTAGCACCACACACATTTGGCTGGTGAGCCCAGAGATCAGCTCTCGCCCAAGCTGCTGCACCGGGCACAGCTACAGCCCCCGGAACCACCTGCCTCCAGCTGCTGGACCCCTGGTGGTGATGGTACCTGGTGGGGAGGGCCTGCTCTGCAGCAGAGGTTCCCAGACTTTGGGTCATGGTGGGCCAATTAGCGCATCAGCTGGGGGAAGGGATAGAGCTGACAGACAGGGCGAAGTCACGAGACCCTCAGCTCCCCATGGAAACAAGATGCTTGGGTCACGCCCCTGGGTCGTGCAAGCAGACAACAGAGTCTGCTCTGAGCTGCTTGTTGCCAGTAGGGAAAGGAAACACCCACCGTCCTTCTCCACCATCTCATACTCCAAGTCGGACGACTCCGCCTTCTCCCCTGCAATGAGACTGAAATCCACCTCCACGCAGCCCAAGCAGGATGGGTTTCAAACAGCCCTGGCTAGTGGTTAAAGGAACATCCAGCCTGGCACATGGGAGCAATGCCAAGCAGAAGGCCCTGCAGCATGAGCAACCCTCTGCCCCACGCCCCACCCAGCAAGCTATGTGCTGCTAGGAACAATGCAAACCAGGGCTGCAGCATGTACCATGCAATGGTGCCATGCTGCAGAGGCTGGAAGAGATGGGGAAGCCCCAGTGTGTCCGTACCTCCTGGAGAGGGAGCTCTCTAGGCACTCCTGCGTGGCTCTCTTTTGCAGGGAGAGCTTACAGGGTGGGAGAGGGCTGCACGACCAGAAGCTCTCCGGCAGCTCGTGGCTCGTCCTCAAGCCGAAATCTGAGCACAGCTGCAAGGGAAGGAGCCAGGCAGCGTGAATGGCCATTGCTAACCTCTCTGCTCGTTCCTACGCCTGTGCCCCCACGTGCCAGGCTCATGCCCACGGAGCTGTGGCCAGAACAAGGCAGGTCCTGCCCTCCCCTCAGCAGTAGGGCTTTGTGGGCCCTGCCCTCTGGCTGTCATCATGCCATGAGGGGAACTGCCAGGGGCGAAGGAGCCTCCTCAGGGCTGCGCGGGAAGACAAGGGGCTGGGGGCGGCAAGAAGGGTCCCGCACCTTGGACACACTGAGGCTGCACTGGCTGTCGTCCCTGGGGCAGATGGCATGCATGCGCACCAGCCGCCGTCTCCTCCCCTGGCTGCAGGCTAGCGAGACCTTCCCCCTCCATCTGCCGAGCAAGCAAACAGCACAGAGAATGGTGTCAGATAGGGCAGCCACGGGCAGTGGGTATAACAGGCTAGGGAAGGCTGTGCCTCCCCAAACAGCCCCATGTGGCCCTGCCCATGCTCAGCCCCAAGGCCCCCTCCTGCTACTAGCGGGCCCTGGCCCAGGCAGGCTGCTCCTCTTGGGAAGGGAAGCCTGCCGGGGCTGGGGATAGGGCATCTGGGACGGGGCTGCCTAGCGCTGCGGGGGGCCCCTGTGCTGGGGCCACGCCACCGCGTGCTCCCGGGCTGAGGGGGAGGCTGCCACCGGGTGCTCTGGGGCTGGGAGGCCATGTACCACCCGCCTGCTCGGTGCTCTGGGGTTGGAAGGGACTGCAAGACGCCCACCTATCCCGCCGTTGCTCTGGGGCTGGGTGGGTGAGGGCCACACACTGCCTACCCGCCGGCCCAGTGCTCCGGGGCTGGGGGGGGCTTCGCGCCGCCTGGCAGGTGCTGGGGGGCTGGAGGCACTCGGGCAACCCATGGCTGGGGAGACTGGTGGCTGGGGGGTGCTCTGGGCTTGGGGTGGAAGTGGGGTGGGAGGGGGTGGGGCCTCAGGTGAAAGGGGTGGGCCAGGCCAGGAGCTAGCCTCCCCAAGCCCGTGGTTTTTACCCACCGCCCATGAGGGCTGCACTCCCACGTGGGAAGAGGGTGTGGGACAGGTGTTACCAGACGGGCTGACACGGGGATCCCAGCTTGTGCCCTTTGCTCTCAGATTCATGTCTCTTGGGGGGTCTTGGCTGGTGGCCAAAAAGCCTTAATTTGGCCTCTGGGCTGGGCACAGGACCAACTAGCACCAGATGGATTTCACAGCACAAAGAGCTCCCCAGGAGCTGTGCCAGGGCCCCAGTCTCTCACCCCGTGCACCCTGCTGCCCAGCTCCGCCTGCTGCTGACTGGCCTGCTTCCTCAGCTCACAGATCTGGTCCATCAGCTCAAAGAGTTTCCTGCGGAGGGAATCCTTCTCCAGCAGGCTCTGGGAGATCTCCAGCTGGGCGGTGTGCCTCGCGCCATAAGCCTGGGGGGCAAACACGTCAGAGACGGCAGGTTTGGAGCAGAGTGCTGGCGATCCCTGGGCGAGGCACAGCCGGGTGGGGCAGACACTGACAGTGTGGTCGGGGCAGAGAGCGCGAGAGACTGGTTCAGGGCTGCACGGCCTCACGGAGAAATGGGGGAAGTGTAAGGAGGCCCTGACTACAAACAACGGGCACCCGGGCTAGCCAGCACGAGGGAAGGGCCTCATGGCCACTGGGCTCCAAACAGCCACCAGCCGAGCGAGCTGAAGAATCTCCATTTACTGTAGATTGATCCATCCCAAGGTCAGCAGAGACCACTGGGACCATGTGGTCTGATCCCCTACATGACACCGGCCAAAGAACGCCCCCAAAATCAGTCTGTGCACGTGTGGGTACCTTGTTCAGCACCAGGGTCTGAACCAGGGACCTGCAGAGCTGACAGCACTAGCCGTTACAGCTTGAGCTAAAGAGCCCAGTTCTGTACTGGGGGCTGTAACAGAACTGCATCCTTTGTGGAGCAGGCCCAGCGGGGGATATACATGCAATCTGCCACTCCCATACAGAGAAAGGCCTCCACACACCTACCAGTCAGGCGGGTGCGGACCCCGGATACCTGATCTCGCTCCTTCTGCAGCTCAGCCACTTGCACCTGCAAGGCACTCATTTTCTCCTTGTAGATCTCACAATCCACCTTCATCTTGTGGCACTCAATCAGGATGTGCTCCTTCTCCTCCCAGTACTGAAGGGACACACAGAGAGGCAGGCGGGCAGCAGGATCAGGAGGGAGCCAGGTGAAAGCCCCCAAGAACAGTTGTCCCACACTCAAGGAGACAGATCTGGATCTGGTCTCCCAAGGTTACCTGCAGTCCCCAAAGAATTTCTCCTGCATAGGCCAGCTTGTTGGCCCCCTTGGCCAGATTTCCATGTTGTGTGGCGAGGCAGGGCTTTCACCATGTGCTTAGTGGGGCCAGGCATTAGACTAGGAAGGCCAGCCAGAAGACGACACCCCATGGTGTGGGGAAGGAGGTTGTGAGAACATGCCTTGCTCCATAAACCTCAGGTTTGTCTTTGATCCACTCCCCTTTTTAGGGATGATTCCCCCCCCCCTCCCCAGCACCTGTTACCAATAAGTAACTCAGTCCCTCTGGCCTGGCAGCTTTGACCTGCTTGTGCTGATTCTCAGCGATCGCTGCCCGCTCCCTCAGCGAGTGGATACGATTGAGGAGCTCCTGTTTGCCCTCCAGAGCCTCATCCAGGTTCTGCTCCAGGATATCCTTCTGCACCTGGCCAAGCAACACCAACTGGTTAGCAGGGCTCCCCCAGGGTCAGGAACCCTGTTCCCACCATACACCCCGTGGCTCCCGGACTGCCCACAGGAGGGAGCTGGGAAGGGGGCGACTCTACCAGGCTGAAAGTCTCCAGCTCCACCAGTGACCGGAGTTTCTCGTTTTCCTCCCTCAGCTGCAGCAGCTCATCTGCCTGTGGCTGCAGGTCGCCGGCCATGCGCAGGGACCTCTCCCTCTCAAGTAGGACTCCACCCTGGCTCGCTGCAGCTCCTGCTTCATCAGATACAGCTGCTGGAGGACAAAGAGAGCACAGGTCCCTAGCATTACACTCAGCTGCATCATGCCAGTTACACTACGCCCGGCGTTTACTCTAGAACCCAGCTTCTAGAGTGGGAAAGGCTGCCTTTTTTTGTGCACAGAATGTTGCATTTTGGGGAACACAACTGTTGGCCATGTTCTAGAACCCCGACTTCAGTGTTTACACTGAGCTGAGAAGACCACGTTAACCGCTGAAAGGACGAGATGGGTCTCTTTTGCTCTAGAACAGAACCCTCCCCCGACCATGACTGTGGAACGTGGGACCGTGTGCGAGAATGTGGCACATCGCTTGCTTTAGAACCCAGGATTCTACAGTAGCTCTGTAACAGAGACGAGATCATTCACTCTGGACCGCAGCCCTACCCGCCTTCACTTTAGAGCACATGCCCCACCCTTTGTTCTCGACTGCTGTCTTCTCTCTTGGATATGGGACATGTTTATAAAGTGCTGATGCGGGGAGGAAAAGCAACGCTGAACTCTGAGCCAGAAATTTCAACACGAGTCCTTGTGGTTTGTCACCACTTCTGTTACTAAGGTGACTTCAGATTAAATGAGCAAAACATAGTGGAGGGATCCCACCTCTCCCGACTGTTTGAAGGGCCCTTGGCACTGGTCTGGGGGAGGTTTGCCAGTTTTGGTTGGATGTATTGCTGGAGGTTTCATCACATGACATAATCTTTAATTAAAGGTTGTTCTTTAATTCCTGGAGGCTCTAGGACAATCCTGGAGGGTTGGCAACCCTAGTGGGGGAGTGAAAGCCCACGCCCACCTGCTTTTTTGCTTCGTTTAATTTTGTATTAATTTCCCAAGGATCAAAGGAGTAACTCACGTGAAAGGTCCAACACGTCCAAGAGCCACCTGTGGAATGCCAGTAAGAGAACATGCTCCACCTGGACCCCTGGGAGCCAGAGCAGAGTCACCGATCCCCCACTCTGCAGCTGGGCAAAGAGAAAAGGGAATCCCAGTTCACACTCTCCGGGGGCCTGGGTGGGCAAGTCAGTGTCACCCTTGTATGGTACATCCACTCCCCCAGGCCTTCCTCATACACCACAGAGGTGGGGCAGGGTGCGCATGGCCCAGGGTGCTGGCCCAGCCATTCGCCCTCTTTCAGGCAGCAGTTGACAGGCTTAGGGAAGGGGACGGTGGGGTGGAGATCTAGGATCCCTCCAGCCCTGCCTGCTAGGGTCCTTGGGGGACAAGGAAGCATACGCTGTGCTGTCTGGCTTGGCAGGGGCTCTGGTACGATGCGGACGAGTGGGTCTGGATACTGAGACTGACAGAAACTCACAACCTGGAGTTAATGAGGAAGAGCCCTATGGGCCCCAGGGGGTTCCCTACCCTAGCTCCCCAGCTTGCCGGTCCCACCCCCTTCGGGGAAGCCAGCTGTTGAGCTGCAGGACCGTTGGGAGCAGTCGACGTGCCAGCCCAGGGGGAGGAGGGGCATTGAGGGCCGGATACCAGCAGGGCCTGGCGTCCCCGGTGGGATGACAATGGCAGGCATGTGCTGCCTTGGGCACGGCTGCTGTGACGAGGTCCCTGAGGCCTCCTCCGAGCGGCCTGGGGCTGTGCTCACCTCCTCTTGCACACAGAGCTCAGCTCTGCTGGTGCTGGAGGTAAACAGCCCGAGTAAGAGCCTGCCCGTGAGCTCCCATGGCGTCACGCTGCCATGGCATGAGACGGGAAGCGCATCCGACCATCGCCACCACAGCAAAACTGACTCTGCACAAAGCCCTGCCCAACGCACAGGAAGCGAGTGCGTGAGAGAGGCGTCTCTGCTCTGCCTCAGAGAGGAATCACAGCGAGAACAAGGGCTGCCACTTGATGCATTGCTCAATGGGCGCCAGCCTGGCACTGGCAGCTCACCCCTCCTCGCTCTCGGCAGAGAATTTGTAGACAGAAACTTGATCTTCAAGTCGCTGACTCCCCTCTGGAATAATCATTTCCCTCACTCCCGTGCCAGAGAGAATGGGTTTAACCAAAGCAGCCCACTCTGAAGAACAAGAAGAGGGGGTGAGAACAGCCCATTCCAACCAGACTTGCCCTGACACTAGGAATGCCGGGCAGGTGGGGAAATCCCAGTTGCTCCTCCCCCGTGCGTAGAAGGGCAGGTCAAGTTACTTACTGGAAATCCAGGGTTGCAACAGACAAAATAAAAGAGATGGCACCATGCCAGGGTGGAATCCATGCCAGCGACCTAGTGGATGTATTGTTTCTTGACTTTAGCAAAGCTTTTGACACGGTCTCCCACAGTATTCTTGTCAGCAAGTTAAGGAAGTATGGGCTGGATGAATGCACTATAAGGTGGGTAGAAAGTTGGCTAGATTGTCGGGCTCAACGGGTAGTGATCAATGGCTCCATGTCTAGTTGGCAGCCGGTGTCAAGTGGAGTGCCCCAGGGGTCGGTCCTGGGTCCGGTTTTGTTCAATATCTTCATAAATGATCTGGAGGATGGTGTGGATTGCACTCTCAGCAAATTTGCGGACGATACTAAACTGGGAGGAGTAGTAGATACGCTGGAGGGGAGGGATAGGATACAGAAGGACCTAGACAAATTGGAGGATTGGGCCAAAAGAAATCTGATGAGGTTCAGTAAGGATAAGTGCAGGGTCCTGCACTTAGGACGGAAGAATCCAATGCACCGCTACAGACTAGGGACCGAATGGCTAGGCAGCAGTTCTGCGGAAAAGGACCTAGGGGTGACAGTGGACGAGAAGCTGGATATGAGTCAGCAGTGTGCCCTTGTTGCCAAGAAGGCCAATGGCATTTTGGGATGTAGAAGTAGGGGTATAGCGAGCAGATCGAGGGACGTGATCGTCCCCCTCTATTCGACATTGGTGAGGCCTCATCTGGAGTACTGTGTCCAGTTTTGGGCCCCACACTACAAGAAGGATGTGGATAAATTGGAGAGAGTCCAGCGAAGGGCAACAAAAATGATTAGGGCTCTAGAACACATGACTTATGAGGAGAGGCTGAGGGAGCTGGGATTGTTTAGCCTGCAGAAGAGAAGAATGAGGGGGGATTTGATAGCTGCTTTCAACTACCTGAAAGGGGGTTCCAAAGAGGATGGATCTAGACTGTTCTCAATGGTAGCAGATGACAGAACGAGGAGTAATGGTCTCAAGTTGCAGTGTGGGAGGTTTAGATTGGATATTAGGAAAAACTTTTTCACTAAGAGGGTGGTGAAACACTGGAATGCGTTGCCTAGGGAGGTGGTGGAATCTCCTTCCTTAGAGGTTTTTAAGGTCAGGCTTGACAAAGCCCTGGCTGGGATGATTTAACTGGGAATTGGTCCTGCTTCAAGCAGGGGTTTGGACTAGATGACCTTCAGGGGTCCCTTCCAACCCTGATATTCTATGATTCTATGATTCTATGACCCAAGAATAACACAGGCACCTAGAGTTGCTCATTGAAACCTGCCAGAAGGGATCCAGAGCAATTGGTTTCTTAGAGGTATGTTCCCATCAAAGCAGACCAGAATAGTCTTGCCTGTCCTGGCGCCTTGGCAGAGTCATTTAGGCTGTTACCTGGTGAGCATGGGCTCCCAGGCAGGGTCAAGTGGAATTGCTTTTGGGGAACAAGGTCTGTTTGCTGCAGATTTTACTCTGGGCCAATAAAAAGTTCACTGGGCTTCACTCCAGCCTCCCTCCCCCGCCTTCTCCAGCTCAGTACAGGATTTCCGACAGCTCGGCTGGAGCCATCTTTGCCCTCTCCCTCTAGGAGGGATGAAGGCATGAGGGGCTTTATTACTCTCCTAACCGGCCGGAGAGAGGAGACGATCCCGTCTCCAGGGGTTTTGAGTGAAACAATAGAACGCTAGAGCAGGGATATAATCTCTGAAAAGCTAGGGCAGGGAGCCAAGCAGCCCCAGAGAAAGGTGGTCAGTTTCTTTTACGTTCTTTAGTGCTTCTGCACAAGGGCAACTGCAGGAAGAGGACTGGCTGCGCCTGAAGGATTTTGGGATCAGAGGGCACATGCTCCTCTGCACCATAGGCACAGGTGGCTGTTGTGAGTTCAGTGACCTCATGCGTATTACCTAGCTATGAATCATGACACAAATTCGACTCCGTTATTACGCACGCACCCCCAGCACCATGCCGTCACCCTCCCCGCGAAGAACCCCACGTCCCGGCAACTTCCATCCTCTGCGCCCCAGAGTGTTTGTCTTGTAGACGATAAGGCCCTTGGGGTAGGGGCTTGTTTTTCCCTCCATCTGCACCGTGCTGTGCCCGTCTGCTCTGACAAACGAACAGGAACCACGTAAGGCTCCGACGGCACAGGGGAGAGCTTAAGGGAATATTTAACCAAACATGAGGAGCTTACAGCCTGATCCACATTTGGTTTTGAAATCTCAGATGCACGGTGCTGCCAGCTGCCACACGAGGTTCAGCGCAGACTCTGGGTGAATGTGGGTCAGGAATGCAGCGAGCTGGGGGGATTTACATAAGTGATGAATTCCAGTTCTTCACTGTCAGAGCGAAGCATCCTCGGGGCTTTTGATCCTAACGTCCCGCCCCGTGTCAGCTCTCTGGCCTGGACAAGCGCTGCAGGAACGGACCATTCGTTGAGAAGCACCTTACCAGGCAGGAAACGAAAGCACCTTACCAGGCTTGTGTTAACAAGCACGGGCTACAGCCAGCATTTACGTTTACCTTTTACCTGTAACCTTCTGTTGCCAAACCCTGATGCTTGCTTTTAAATCTTTATCCCAAGCTTTGTGAAATGCACTTCTATTTGGTTTTTACCATAACCCCATCTAAGTGCCTTGTGCTAAGTAGGGTGCTGAATTGAGCTGAAACCAGAAAGCTGAGCTGCACTGTTCCATGGAGGCAGCAGACCAGTGCACACTGCGGGTGTCCCACAAGACAGTGGACGGGGCCCACGAGTGTAACAACGTGGGGGGTGTCACTGGGTAGCCTGCAGAGGGAAAGAGCGAGCTTGCGGAGCCCGGAGCGGAGCACCCGTGCTGCCAGCAGCCGGAGGCTGGGGAGAGCGTCCCCTGATGGGCACAGACAGGGCTCCCTCCCGCTGTGAGCACGGGACAGTGATTCACAATAGGCACCTCGGGTAAGTTGAAAAAAGTGTCATACGTGGGGCCAGCTAGGAGAGGGCAGTCCTGGGGAGAAGCCAAGCATCTGCCACCAGGGAGCCTGGGGACCAAGTCACCTCCTGGCACCAATGAACCATCTTACTCTGCACACAAAGTCCGCACAAGCCAAGGTCAAAAGAACATTCACAGTGGCCCTTTATTAGCAATAAATCCCCCAGGAAGAGCAGGAAGCTCCACTGCAGTGACGAGGCCACCCCCAGCCCGTCCCTCGGCGCTTCTCTAGGCCAGGCTGACGACTGCTCACATCCAGGGCACGCCCAACGCACGGACACAGCCGGGGAAGGCAGGTCCCCCCACCCCTTCACCCCAGCAGTGGTTCTCAGCCTGCGGCCCACGGGACATCCTCAGGGCCATACAGGTAGTACTGGATGCAGCCCACAATGGTGAATAGGTTGAGAACTACTGCACCCCAGCACGCATCCTCACAAGCGCATTCTGGGGCAGGCCTGCCACTCTCAAGCCTTAAACCAAGATGTCTCCTTTGCTTTCAGACCAGGAGACAGACCCTCCACCTGCCCGCAGCAAGCCCCAAGCTGTGCACCCGTTTGGCACAGGAAATAAAAGTGCAAGTCCCGTAGTAACAAGGGTCCCAGTTCTGCTACCATCACAGGACGCACGGTCGCTGCCAAATGCAGCTGGAGCCTCGGCCAGTGTGTCTGAGCCTTGGGAAGGTTCATGGCTTTAGAAACTGCAGCTGATTGTCTTTGCAGACTCTGAGCGCTCCGATTCCTTTCCCTAGTGACTGTGCCGCCCCCTTGTGAAGTGATTTAAAAAGTTTGGTCCCCCCCCAACCCCTAGGACCCAGCCCTGCTCCAGTGAAGTGAATGGGAGTTCGGCCATTGCCTTAATCAGCAGCTCAATCAGATCCCCAGTGCAGAAGCAGCCAATACACCTGTGCAGCACTGCTGGGGACAGCTGTGGCAAGGAGCTCTTGGCTGGTTCTGCAGATCCACAGCCTGCCCCTAAGCACTCAAGAGCCAAGAACTTTCAACCCCAGAACCCCGGAGTTGAGCGAGAAATGCAACTCAGTTCCTAAAGCACAGCTTCCCCAGACCGCCTCCCTCCACCCCTGGAGGTCACAGGACACAATCTGCTCCTGCAGGGAAGGCAGCATGGAGCAATTCCATTGCATTGACTGACGACTTCTTTCTTTCACCAGAGTGCAGAGGAGCAGAACTAGGCAGGCGTCCCATCATGCCTCAGGACCAGATGACCATGAACTGCTCCCCTAGTGGGAGAGAGAGCGGGATACTCAGGATCTGAGGAGACAAGAAGGGAGCTTCATGTCAGTGACAGCCTCCGGGGGCAGGGTGGGTGACAACAGATTGTCTGGGGACCTGCTCTCCATCAGCACCAACTGCATCAGGGCAATGTGAATACCCTCTGTCTCACAGGTGGGCACAGCCCGAACACTGCCTGGAGATGCTCTATCTATGGGGTGCAGGGGATGTAATCTTCCTATAGAGTTCTACCGAACTCTCCCTGTGGCACACTTCCAGCCCCGTTAAACACAGACGCCCTAGAGACGGCATCTCATTCACTGCCGAGATCTTCAGAGCGATTCCCAGAGAACCCTTGATCTCATCCCCACTCAGCTCTCGAGGCCCCCCACAAGGATCCCCACAGCCCACCACAAACAGCAGCAGCAAGTTTGACCCCCAATAACGACACAGCATCAAGACCGACTCCGCTACACACTCCCTGGGATCTCCACATCTCCTCCAACCCTTTCCATGCCCCTCCCTTCCACGGAGAATCCAGGAACTCAGAGCTGATGAAGCCCTGGATTGTTCTATCCTCCTGAGCTCTGTTCAGGCCACTTTTAAATAACTTTCCCCCACTGCACCCTCAGAATCCAGGCTGACCTCTCTCCTTGTTCCTCTCCCCACAGCAGCAGCTCCAGCACCAGCTGCCAGGGCAGGATGCTCCTCTGTGACTGTTCTCCCTGGCGGCAGTGATCCCTGGGGTCCCCCTGCCAGAGCAGGCAGCCTCCCCTTTCCAAGGACAGGAACGAGACGCCTATTTTGCAGCCCTCAGAATAAGCACGAGAGCAATGAGGCAGGAAGCACAGGTGTCTTTACCTTGGTGTCCGCGTGGTAGGAGAAATTGGAGACAGGGACGCCGTTAGCTAGAACCCTCTGGGGCGGGCTGGGGACACCCAGCACTGTCACCTCCTGCAGCAAGAGCCCGTCCACCTGGCTGTTCACCTGCACCAGCTCACTCAGCAGCACACCCTGCAATCCAAGGGAGAGTTTGTTCCCCCAGGTAAGGTCTCCAAGCCAGTTGACGTTCCCCCTCCAGCCAGGCTGGCTTGTACCGGGACTCCCGCCTCAGCCCACCTGTTCCTCCCCTCTGACGCTACAGCTGGTGGGATTCCTGCCCAGGTGACAGTGCGACATCAAACCGAGGCCAATTTCCCTGGAGAGTCAGGCAGGAGGAGCTGCACCGCAATGATCATGCCCGGATCTGTGCTATGTCACTCAGCAGGGTCCACCTTCTCCTGGGCACAGACCTTCCTGGGGGAGGGAGGCAGGCCCATACCCAGCCTGAGAGGGAGGGACAGTCTCAGCAGCTACGCCATAGGATGTCTCCCACTGGGGTAACCTTGCTCTGTTCCCCAACCCCCGTCACACTGTTTGCGGCCCTGCCCCAGAGCCAGACACCTGGTACACAAGATACCCTATTTATACGGCTTGCTGAAGGGGGCCACATTCTCCAAGACAGGGACGTCCCAGGTCACAGGGACGAGCCAAGCAGAAGGAAGCTCTGTCACCAGGTACTTTCCAAGTGTCTCACTAACCTACGGTGCTGGCCAGAAATGGAAGCCAAGGTCTAAAGTAGCCACATCCACAGAGCCTGCCCCCGGCTGCGGGAAAATCCCAGACCTGAGTCCAGCCTCAGCTGCTTCCTTTGGTTTTTCTAGTCTGCAGGGCACAGACAGCACCACCGGGCACAGAATGTTCTGGGCTCTGCAGCCATTAGGGAGTGGCAGAGTCCTTCATCAGAGTGAGGAGACAGGCAGCGCCCGCGCCCCTGCGGTGCCATTCAACAGCCGTGTTGCTCAGCACCCGGGTCGGGGAGAGGGGACCAGCGAGGGCGCTCGCTCTCCGGGAAAACTCGAGAGAAACCACCTTCTGCTTGGCTGCGCTGAGTGCTTCGGGAGGGACAGCCCCTGCCGGGAACCAGCCCCCCCACTCTTCCCAGGTACAGCTGGGAGGCTCCCACTGTCCGCAACAAAAGCTGTATCTTGCTTGCCCAAGAGACTAGACTGCAGCAACTCGTGCAGAAAGCCCAGCTCCCAGCAGGCAAGCCAAGGCTCAGGATTCAGCGCTTCCTGGTGGGGCTTCAGTCTCACCAGGCTGCACCTCTGCCGTACACCCCAGGAGGCCCCGGAAAACTCCCTGGTTCTCGCTTGTGGTAGGGCACCATCCGCATCCCCCAGCACAGGCAGATGTCACTCTTAGCATCCCTCCCCCACCAGACTCACGTTCATGGCCAGGAAGAGGATTTGAGTGTAGTCGCCCTTCTCAAATGTCAGCAGGCTCTCACCATCATCCCAGAACAGGTCCCCTCTGGCAACCCCAGCCACTGTCAGCGCCACTACCAGGGTCATGCCCTTCTTTCGGCTCTCTGTGGTCGTGAAGCCAGGCTCCTGGGGAGATGCAGCCAGCAGGCAGAGAGGTTTATACAAAGTACTTCCCAGGGATGGCCTCAAGCAGCTGCTGGCGGGGTCCCTGATATAAATGGTACATCTCCTGCCAGTCACCTGCTAGGTGTGAGGTCCCTCACTGCCGGACTCCAACGCACCAGACAGGGCCAGTGTAGCAACTGCCCCAGTTTATAACGTCTAACCCTCTTTCCCCTGTAACAGCCACATCGGGACTTCCAGCCTAAGCAAGCAGGGCAGGTCCTGAAGATCAGGGCCAATGTACTTAGCAATTTGGTAGGCAGGAGGTCCTTGGGGCATCACCCAGACTGCATCCCCTCCTACAGAACCCACGGCATTGTCCCTCTGGAGGAGTTCAGAGCTTCAACCTCACAAAGGCAGAAACGCCATGGAGGGAACGGCCAATAAGGGGGGTGCTGCTCACCAGCAGATGGGCACCCAGTACTGAAACCAGGACACACTGGCGGATGGGTGTCGCTAAGAAGCTGAATCCCGCAGCAAGGCTGATAGCCCGGATAGCCCGCAGGTTCACCCTCAGGCAGACACACCCTGCCGAGGGCAGCAGGCACAGCCCATGCGGCAAGAACCTATCGAATCACATTCCCGGCCAATTTAGCAACTTAGCTTGTGCAGGGAACTAAAGATCTGTGTTTGTGCAGCTTATTCTGCAACCTTCAGCTTGTCACATGGCTGACACGAAGCAGCATCTCTGCCCTGAGCTGGCAACAGGCTAAACAGCTAACAGGCCCTTTCATTGGGGTACATTTTAGAAGCTGGCACTGGGTAGTCGTGTCATATCGCCAAGTGTGTGAGGTTCCCCGAATAACTGTGATTTCCCCCACTTGGGTACCAACAAGCAGCGTGACATGGAGCTAAAGAGCATTCCCAGGCAAGAGCCCACTGTCCCTTCAATTCAAAGAAAAGCCCTGGGGACACTCTGTCCCCAGTCTGGAACCTCTTGCAGATGCCCAGTCTTTCGTCCTCCATCCCTTCTCTCTTAGCCCCAGTCACGCTCAGGCCTCATGCATTCTGCCACCATGGAATCAGCACCAGAACCAAAGCTTTCAGTTCAAAGTTAGATGTTTCTAGCCTTCATGGTTGTAAAGAGTTTTGAAAATGTGAAACAGAAAGCCTGAGTGAAGACAAATTGAAACAACAGCTGAGAGTTGTTAGCTGCCCCATTCATCTCAACAGGGTGTTGACTCTGAAACCTAAGGATGACTGCCATGCAAAAGCTTAACTATTTCATTAAGGTTCATTTTAGCAAGGAAGCCTTGGCTAATTTCGCCACACTGCCCTTTACGATACTAAATAATTCCTCCCTTTTCTCCATTTCTTGCATGCTGGGATGTTCACATTATAGCAGGACTCCTCAGATTTAACTCTTAACCTTCTCATAAGAATCCCTCCAGCAGTAAGGCCCTTTCTCTGACACTATTCAGCTCCCTCATCTTCTGCAAACATCCCCAGCCCTGCAGTTCATAGGCTGATTGACGCTCCAAACTGCACGCTCCTTCGCCAGAAAACCTCAGACACGAGGTGCAAACATGATGGAAGTCACACCACCTGTGGCTGGTGCCTCAGTGAAGGGATTGGGGGAACCGGGATTACGCTGGAGGGGGAAATGGTTACTTGTGCCCCACGGCAATGGTTCAGAAGAGACTCACTTGCAGAGGTAGGATGTGTCCTGCCCGCACATGGACATTAATGGTGTCCAGTGGAGCTGGTAAGAGGACCCACTGGCCCTTGCTGTGGATGACGGAGCCCTGAAGATAAGAGAGAGGAAGTCATTACACCCCACGCACAGCCCACCAGCTAAGCCCAATCAAGCCAAACATCAGAGGCCTTGCAAACACTATGAAGAGACCCGGCCCTGAACAGTGAGGTACCAGACTCCCAGCATTCGCGTGGGGACGGAGGTTCTGGGAAGCCAGCAGCAAGCCAGGCCAACCAGGAACCGCACTAACAGACACCTGCTGGGATGCGATGGGGGAGCTGTGCATTTAGGAGTGGAAGGGAGACGAGACCAGACCAGAGTTAGTCACCACTTGTGCTTCGCTGTCTGCTCACGGTGCAGACTACACTCCCAGCTGTTTGCTGGGGTAAGGCCAAGAACCCACGTTATTCCAAAGAGCACCGGCTGTACCGTGTACTTACTGCCATCAGGTTATACCAAGTCTCTATGGGGAAGTAGCCGCTGACTTTGGTCTTCCCTGCCTCTAGCACTGGCGTGATGAGGAGCCCCGCTCCCCACATGAACTGGTGGTCAACACTCAGGGTGTTCGGGTCTGTGGGAAACCTGCAGAATGGATTTGGGTGAAGCATATGTTCTAACACCGAGTACACTGCCCCTTCAGAGCCCCCCACTGCCCATGCACCTCCTGCTGCGGCAGGGGGAGGACTGGAACAGTGGCAACGGTGCTAAGCCAACCCATGCACTGGACTGAACACTGGCATGGCCAATCCCCGTGCCATGCCCCCAGCCCCAGATCAGACACCTGACAAACCCATCCTCCCTCCTGTGGGCCCGGGAGGATGCTCACTCCAGGAAGAGGGGTCGTGCAACTGTCTCCCCTGCAGAGTGGGCCTTGTGGAAGAGGGTGTAGAGATACGGCAGCAGCGAGTATCGCAGGAAGACGGCCTTCCTCATGGCCTCCTGGGCCGCAGGGCTGAAGGCGTACGGCTCCTGGGGCTACGAGAGAGAGGAGGAGTCCAACTGAGAAACCAGGAGGGTGCAGGCAGATCCCACTATAAGGATCAGGCCTTTTCCTGTAGCCATATTGTGAGGCCTAAGGCCTTTGTCTGCAGCCATGTTAGGAGAGCAGCAGCCATTAGCTGAGAAGCAGGGGGTCATATCCTCACATTCCATCTAAATTACATTAAAACAACATAATATCGGGCTGTTAAGAAGGAGACCCCATCCTAATGGCACCCACCATCACCAAATAGAGAAGCAGATCTTACAGTGGTTAAAGAAAACTTAGTTTGATTGATTTCTTGCCAGACAGAATGCTCCTATCAATAGCTGTGGTTGTAAAATTCTCATTTCTTTATTGTTTTGTTCCCACTATCTATGGTTTGTCTGTATGGTCTCTGTCCGCTTCTTTGATTGTTTCTGTCCATTACAAGAAAAGGAGTACTTGTGGCACCTTAGAGACTAACCAATTTATTTGAGCATGAGCTTTCGTGAGCTACAGCTCACTTCATTGGATGCATACCGTGGAAACTGCAGAAGACATTATATACACACAGACCATGAAACAATACCTCCTCCCACCCCACTGTCCTGCTGGTAATAGCTTATCTTAAGTGATCATCAAGTTGGGCCATTTCCAGCACAAATCCAGGTTTTCTCACTCTCCGCCCCCCCCCCCCCAAACTCACTCTCCTGCTGGTAATAGCCAATCCAAAGTGACCACTCTCTTCACAATGTGTATGATAATCAAGGTGGGCCATTTCCTGCACAAATCCAGGTTCTCTCACTCCCTCACCCCCCTCCAAAAACCACACACACAAACTCACTCTCCTGCTGGTAATAGCCCATCCAAAGTGACCACTCTCCCTACAATGTGCATGATAATCAAGGTGGGCCATTTCCTGCACAAATCCAGGTTTTCTCACCCCCCCCACCCCCATACACACACAAACTCATTCTCCTGCTGGTAATAGCTCATCCAAAGTGACCACTCTCCCTACAATGTGCATGGTAATCAAGGTGGGCCATTTCCAAACTCATTCTCCTGCTGGTAATAGCTCATCCAAAGTGACCACTCTCCCTGCAATGTGCATGGTAATCAAGGTGGGCCATTTCCACCACAAATCCAGGTTTTCTAACCCCCCCCCCCCGAAACACACACACACACACACACACAAACTCATTCTCCTGCTGGCAATACCTCATCCAAACTGACCACTCTCCAAGTTTAAATCCAAGTTTAACCAGAACATCGGGGGGGGGGGGGGGGTTAGGAAAAAACAAGGGGAAATAGGCTACCTTGCATGATGACTTAGCCACTCCCAGTCTCTATTTAAGCCTAAATTAATAGTATCCAATTTGCAAATGAATTCCAATTCAGCAGTTTCTCGCTGGAGTCTGGATTTGAAGATTTTTGTTGTGTGTTGGGGGGGGGGGGGGCGGAGGGTGAGAAAACATGGATTTGTGCGGGAAGTGGCCCAACTTGATGATCACTTTAGATAAGCTATTACCAGCAGGACAGTGGGGTGGGAGGAGGTATTGTTTCATGGTCTCTGTGTGTATATAATGTCTTCTGCAGTTTCCACGGTATGCATCCGATGAAGTGAGCTGTAGCTCACGAAAGCTCATGCTCAAATAAATTGGTTAGTCTCTAAGGTGCCACAAGTACTCCTTTTCTTTTTGCGAATACAGACTAACACGGCTGTTACTCTGAAACCTGTCCGTTACATAATTAATTTTGCTAGGTGTAAATTAATTAAGGTGGTGGGGTAGGATTGGTTAGTAGAATTGTAGTAAAATGATTGGTTACGGTAGAGCTAAGCAGGACTCAAGTTTCACTATATATATAAACGGGGGTCCAAAAGGAAGTTCTTTGGGAACCAACTCCAGGACACAGCCCCAAAGATCAGAGCTGCCAGACCTCAGCACTCTGCTAGCCACATCATGCGATGCTGGAGTCCCCGGATGACCTGATCCTGACTGGCCAGCAGGGCAAAGTTCATCTGCCTTATTGGGAGGGGTGAGCATTGTACGTGTAGCGGGTGCAGTCTGTTTTGGAGATTGTTAATAAAGAGAGGTTAAGTACAATAATATTGTGTAAGGCTCTGTCACTGGTAAAAGACCCTGTAAACCTGCAGTGTGTAAGGTTACGCCCTGAGCCCTAGAAACAGGGTAAAGGGGGGTGCCCTAGAGTGTAAGGTTACACCCCGAGCCCACAGAAGGGTAAGGGGGGGTGCCCTAGAGTGTAAGGTTACACCCCGAGCCCACAGAAGGGTAAGGGGGGGTGCCCTGGAGTGTAAGGTTACACCCCGAGCCCACAGAAGGGTAAGGGGGGGTGCCCTAGAGAGCGCGAGTAACAGAGAATTTTGCGCAGGTAACAAGGGGCAGAGCCTCAAAAGTCACAGCACGTCAGTGATCAGGTCAGCAGCAGGACCCAGATCTCCTGAGATCAGCATCCGTCCCCATCGGCTTCCCCGGGTTTACTGTAAAACTAGCATGGAAATGCTCTGTGGAGGAGCCCTTCTGGGCGCCTTTATCCAGCAGAGGAGCCACACAGGGCACGGACCTGTATCCCATCCCTCCAGGTCTCCTTTAGGCCACAGCCTAACCAGCCAGCCAGTTACCCACACCACACACCTTGCCAGGGCTCTGTTCTGTCCCCCTCCCCGGTCACATCCCTCCAGCTGTCTGGAATCACCACTGGCTGAGAAGGAAGAACAGGGCTTTGCCAGGCGAGTGCAGCTTGGCCATAAGATTCCCTCCGGCGCTCCCTGCACAGGCTCTGGGCTCCTGCTTGCCCTCACCTTGTTGCCGCGGTCGTTGTGGTTCCGCATGAAGGGATAGAAGGCACCCAGCTGGGTCCAGCGTACGCACAGCTCCTCAGAGGTGTCACCCAGAAAGCCGCAGATGTCCGCCCCGACCAGCGGCACCCCATACAGGTTGAAGAGCAGCACCTCTGGAAAAGGGGGGCAGGGGAGGGACACAAAGCCTCTGAAGCACGGAGAACAACACCGTGATCCCGGGCAGGCTGGAGGGGACTGGTGCGAATGCCCTCTCTCCCACTTCCCACAGGGGGACTGGAGCTGACTCGTGCCCCTGGGACAGAACCAGAGATGACACCTGTGGTCGTGGCACATCAGCTGTGGGAAGTGGCTGCTCTCAGCCACCATGCAGCTCTCCCAGCTGCCAGTCTATTAACCCAGGGAAGATCATCAGTGGGAACTGCCTGTCTCGCTGGTCTGATGGTGGGGCTGCTGAGGAGAGACCCGCAGTCCCAGGAAGGGGTGAGGAGAAGACAGAGAAGGAGATGGAGAAGCTGCAGACAGAGCCCCAAGCTCACTGCTCTAGCAGAAGGCTGTGCCGCGGGAAACAACATGCTGGGTCTCTGGGCTGGCTGTCTCTGGCATGAGACACATCATGGGGCAGAGGGAGAGATGAGGATTTTCGGAGGGTCCAGAGTAAGGAGAGAAACTGGCAATACCAAGTAGTTCCTCTCCCCCCTGCAGCCTCAGAGGAAAAACCTTTCATCAGGCAAATTCCCCTGCAGCTGGGTTCACTGCATACAGCCCCAGGTCACCATGCCCAGGGCAAACATCAGGCCCAGATGGTATCCGTTATACACATCCTCTCTCTGACCCAGCTCTGGGATACACAGCTCCTTCCACATCCTCCTTCCCTGAACAAGATAGAGGGGATCCACCATGCTGCGGTGACTCTCCAAGAGGACACATCACATCACAGCCTGGGAGGAGCTGGGATGGCAGGGCCCCTTACCCGCATCTCCTCCTTGGCTCTGGGAACACATCCCGCCTTGTGAAAGTCCTCTGTGGGCTCTGCCATTGCTACGTTAGAGCCAAATCCACAGGGCATGCCACTGCCACTCTGCCATGCGTCTCTGGGGCAGGCTGCCCAGTTCAATGGGAGCAGAGTGAATGGACCAGGGACAACACCCCTGACCGAGGGGTGGGAGGGAAAGGAGTAAAGACAGCACATGATCCAGTGCAGCAGAGAGGGGAGGTTCTCGGGACCACATCAGGGTCAGATCAGTGCTAGGAAATCCCAGTGACCAGTGCAGATTTATGAACCCAGTGCAGTCTGCACCCTGTATTCTAGGAAACAGGCTTCCCCTGGGACTTACCTCTGCCATTTAGCTCTGCTGTGGCATGTGCTTTCACCACACTCCCGTCCCTGTTTAAACGGAGGGAGCTGCTCGAAGGGTGCTCTCGGCAAGAGGCCTTGGCTTGGCCTCACTTATTCTCTTGGCCTGACACAGCCCCATCCGCCGAGCCCCAGGGCATGCCACAAGTATCCTCCATTTCCCTCAGCCTTTCTGGGGCAGGCAGCTGATTGTAGGAGGCAGCGGGGGGGGGGGGGGGGGGCGGGGCTATGCTTTGCGGTGGGGTGCACTGTGGAGTTGTACTGGGCATGGATGACTGCCCCTGAAATGCAGCAGGAAGGCACCTAGAGATTGGTGTCGCCTAGCACCAAGACAATTAAATGACTGCAGAACTCACTGCACAGGACAGAAGGGGCAAGGGCTCCCAGACGCTTCCAGGGGGGGTTAGCTGACATTGTGGGGAAAGGAAAGGTCCTAGGGGGATGAGGACAGGGCTATGGCACAGGACGTCTGAACGCAGCAGTGATGGGGGTACCTGGGACAGAGTAATACAGCTGCTCCCAGCTGCTCAGGACATCCCCAGTCCAGTGGCCAGCGAAGCGGCCGTGACCCGCAAAGGTTGAACGCGAGATCACGAAAGGGCGCTTCCCTCGCACCCTCACCAGCGCACTTGGGGAAAAGAAACAGATGAGTCAGGCCAGTAGCAGGAGTCTGCCCAGCTCAGTGCAAGCATCCGTCCCCACCCAGCACCCAGCGCTGCTCAGCCGGAGAGGAACAGGGATTCAGCCACCTACAGCACAAGCCTCTGCCAATGCAGCAAACTCGAGACACCCCCAGGCAGACGCCCTGCGTAGGGCTTGCAAGGGAATCATCTCTTATAAACCTGCCCAAGCAACGTGGAACCCAGCAAACGGGGCAGCTGCTTGCTAGCAGCTCTCAGCCTAAGACACTGGAGCCTTACTAGGGGCAGGGGATGCTGGCCAGGGGGGCCCTTCGCAAGCTGGGCCCTTCATGCTCCCTTGTGCCTATCTCAGGAATTCAGCTGAAGGCGCCTTTAAGAGCACAGCTCCCCAGCCCTGCGCGCAGGATCAGAGCCCTGTAGGGGGTGCAGCCTGAGCCCGCTGGCTCCTGCGGACGCATGTCAGCTCAGAGACAGCTCAGGACTCAGGAGATCGAGTTCCACAGAACCTGAGAGGCTTGAAGCAGTTAACGTGCCCCCCCCAGTGTTGGCGACTCAGACTGCACAGGGCGTTTCGGGGCCTGCTGTCATGCCAGGAGCGGCACAGGGGCTTGGGCATATCTCGGGGGAAGCAGATCAGCAGAAAACCTGCAGTTAAAACGAGGCCTTCAGACACTGGGGGAAACTCTCCCAGTAAACGGACCAGGATGCCAGAGGCCTGCGGACCTGCCATACCTCCGCCCATCCAGCCTCCTGCCACACAAGGCCAGAACAACGGGCCACAGTCTGCTTCCGCGTCCAGGAGTGGCCAGCAGCGGACACTGCCATGGGATGGGGAAGCACCCATAATGCATCTGGCCACTCACGCAAGGCTGCGGTGAAGCGTCTCTCCTGGGCCAGCTGGGGGCATATCACACACTGAGGTACGGCGGGCTGCCACAGCCTCCGGAGTCAGCTCACCCCTGCAGTCAGCCCTGCAGCAGCAGCCCCGGGAGCCCCCCTCCCCGAGGTTTCCCAAGGGCTGGCCCCCAGCACTAAGCAGATTCCTAGGAGCCAGCCACCCACCCGCCCACCGTGTTGTCCCCTCTTCAGGAGCCTGCGGTCCAGGCCAGGCGTACCGGTGGGAAGCTATGGCCTCGGTCAGCCCGTACAGACTATGGAGGTTGTAGTGTGAGGACAGGTACTGCTGGCTGGAGGCACAGATGGTCCCTGCCTGCAGGGTGCCCCCCATGACACCTGCAAGGAGAGAGGGAATGGGTGAGTCATAGGGCGCCATGCAGCCTGGCGAGAGCAGTGCTGGGCCTGCAGGGAACACACCCTGGCGGGCTGAGCATGAGTCCTCAGCCCCCATGCTGCTTCAGGGGTTCCAGCGCCGTGGGGCCTCAGGGGCTCCCGGCAACTCCTGAGTGCAGCTGAAGGCGTCTCTGGCGTCCCGTTCTCCTGCAGATGGGCACGTCACCCCAGGGAAAGGGGAATTGACATCAGCACTCCTAGGGCTACAGCGGCGCCTTTCCAATTACTGCCCCAGGTCTCTGGACTCAGCCTCCAGCTGCCTGAGCAGAGAGAACAGGAACCAGCCCGGACTCTGTGAGTCTCCCAGCTCAGCCTCCCCAAGACCGAAATCAGGTTTGCTTCATTGTGCAGCCTCCGGCTCCTTCCCTGCTCTTCTGCAATGGACACCTGCGTCTCGTTCACACACAGGCTTCGTGCAGCGCCGGAGAGCGGCGGGCCGCGTGCTTGGACTCCTCCAGCACATTAGTTCAATAGCAAGGCCAGTTGCTCCTGGGGTGCAGGGACTCAAAGCTCTCTTGCCCCACTGGTTCTCCTGCCCCCGCATTTGCCAGCAGAAGGCTTTTTGCCTGCAGTTCCTTACCTGGCACATAGGGTGGGTTTTCCAGTTTGTTGTTTGGGCAGCCGTCCAAGGAGCCCGCCACAAAGTTGGATGGCTCGTTCATGTCCTGGCAAGAGAAGGGACTCTCGTCTCTGGACCAGGATGCTGGCAGATGTGCAGGGAATCAGAAGTATTGTGGATACAGCACCACCCCCCCAGAACCCCCCAGGGCTCCAGCTCCAAATCCCCAGCCTATTCCAGGTGCCCTGGGTCCCAGCAGGGCAGAGAGAGGGAAGCCACTCACAATCCACATGCCATCGAAGGGCACCTGGTCATGGAACTCCCTCACCATGTCATGCCACCACTCATGAGTCTCTGGGTTAGTGAAGTCTGGGAAGACGGTCGGGCCAGGCCATACCTGGGAGACAAAGGAAGAAGCAACCAAGGGGGCTCCAGTTACTCACCCCCTCCTCACACCATGTTCCTGGACTTAGATGTCATTGGAGCCACACTTGTCAGCATGACTCTGGTCATCTAGATAGCCTCCAGTCCTCTCCCTCTCCACTCGCTGGCTGCTGCCCTCAGCGACCCATGCACACGCTAAGGACAGCAGAACGGACTGTGGGGCAGGGTCAAGGGCCTCCAGTGATGGCAGAGGACATTTCCCATGAGTTATGTGAGAGAGAGACTCCTCCTCCCTGGGGAGAAGGTCTCTGCTTTGGCTGGGAACACTGGGAGGTAGCCAGGGCTCCATTCAGCCCAGAACGCAGACTGGGAGGTTTAACAGGCTCTGGGCTTTAACATCTTTACCCACCCCTGGAGACCCCCTGGTTTCAGCTCTGACACTGACTCATCTCCCGCTCCAGGCTTAGGACTCACTTTCCCAACCAGAGGCTGTCCTGTTGCATTTCGGATGAACACCCCTCGCTTCAGCCCGTCATCGTAGGGTTTGTAGCTGCCGGGGGGCCCAGAGCTGCTGATTGCTGGATCCTGATAGAAGAAAAGTGAGCAGCGAACTGATCAGTGAGAAGGGGAACGAGAGAAACATCACGTTATCGGAGAGAGACGAATGCGATTCCCCAGAGCCTGTGCGTAGGTCCCCGGGCTGAACCCAACCCTTGGTTACTGCACGGCGCCGAAGGGCGGGAAAGGCAGCGAGAAGGGCAAGAGGCGCTGGGCACCAGAAGGCCAGGGTGGAGTCTGAGGACGTGGTGCAAAGTGAACGGAAGGAACTGCTGAGCAGCAGGTTTCAGGGAGGTTACCAAGTTCTTTGTGTTGCCAGGGTCGCTGAGTGACTCACGTGCCGAATCAGCAACTTCTCTGCAAGCAAAGCACCAGCACAGTTCCATTGTCTGCTTTCCTTGCCTTGGCCACTTTGGGCCTGGTCTTCAGAAACAGGACCAGACCAACAACCAAAGCGAACTCCTGCCAGCTAAAACCACCCCCCCGCAGGGCACTCAGTGCCATGGACGAGAACAAGCAGCAAGGGAAACTGACTCTCAACAGGGCATGGGGAGAAGAAGGGGTACTTCAGAGCTAGTTTACTCCATGTTCTGAGGTTCCGCTGCTCCCTTCTCCAGGGGCATTCAACCATCAAATCGTTAGGGTTGGTGATGCACCAGACTGAGCCCTGGCAACCAAACCCAAGTCACCACTTGGGCTGCAGCACGTTTGATTCTCAAATCCCCACAACTGAAGGGGAAGGTGGAATATGGAGGACACGGCATGGAGGGGCAAAGAGCAGAGTCCTGGGACCAAGCATCCAGAGGTAAGAGAACAGGGGGCTGGCGTTCAGGGCTTCACTTACCACGATCATGATGTATCTCCGGCCGCTTTGGTGGAAATCCCGTACCATGTCTGGATAGTCCTTAAAGTTGTTCTTGTTGAAGGTGAAGTCTCTCTTGGCATCTGTATAATCTAGGTCATTCCATTGCACATCCTGGAAGGGCCGAGACCCCAGTGTCAGAGAGGGACTGGGACAACGCCCAGCCACACACAGGCAGGTGACCCACCCACTGTGGCCACTCTGCGTAGTTTCCCTACTCCCCTCCCCCTGGCTGTCTGGCTCAGCACCTGCACTGGTTGCCTTGAGCTGGCTCAGGGTTGGCTCATTTCAAGGTTCCATAGCAAGAGGTGCTGCTTCTGGGGGGTCGCAGGAGAGAACCAGACCTACCAAGGGGAACCGGGCTGCTGTCATGTTCTTCACAGCCTGCCGGGTTGCAGCGGTGGAGGAGTAGCCCCAGCGGCACAAGTGGAATCCCAGGCCCCAGTAGGGGGGCATGAACGGGTACCCTGGAAGTTAGGAGGAAGCAGATTAGAGAGTAGCCCAGAGATGTGGACACTGATTAAACCCAATTCACTCAGCAGCCTCCTCGCCTGCTACCCTGAGAGCAGGGTCCTGACTGAAGGCCAGTCACTGGCACCTGCCTCCACACACAGCAATCAGCAGGCAGCAGAAGGGACACAGTGGCCTTCAGAGCCAATGATGTGGCCCCTTGCCCTCCCCGGCGTGCTCGGGAGAACAGCAGTCGGGGTGGAGCCTGACTTTACTTTAGAAACCGAGGCCCCAGCACGGACAGTCCCGATGCACTGGGCAAAGGAGGAAACAAACTGTTTGCCAGCTGTGAAACCACTCGTGCCCTGTAAAGGCTGCCCAGCCCAGCCAGCTCTACTGTTCGCTCCCAACACAAGCAGCATCCGGGCAAGGCCCAGTTCCTCTCCCAGAGGCTAGAGGAGCAGGAAGGCGGCTCCTCCGAACACCCTACCGATGACATCCAGGTACTGCCGGACCACACTCTTGGGGTCAGGGCCCAGGAAGACGTAGAAATCCAGAATGCCGCCTGTTGTTCTCCAAGTCAGGGCTGGGCTTGGCTGCAGCACCACGTCTGCAAAGCAAACAGGAGCGAGGGTAAAGCAAGCTGGCTGAGAACACAGCCCCGGAGCCTCGGCCCAGCCACGTCCAGCAACAGGGGCCTTCCCCCTACACCCACACAGGCTGCTGAGACCAGCAGCCAACCACACGTGGAGCAAGTTCCACAAGCCTCTGCTGGACGTCTCTGCTCACCCGCACTAGCCGCGGGCAGGTGCGGTGATACCACCCCCGACACAGGAGGAAGTGCATCCCTGAATCCAAGCTGCTGACCTCAAACCCCTCTGAAGGCTTGTTAACCGGCCGGCTTCCCCAGAGACGTTCACAATAAAGGCAGGAGCGACTGGTAGCAAGGCACATACCCATCGCGTTGCTGTTCAGCAGGAAGACTCCATGGGCCAAGCCGCCATCCTCCATCACCAGGTAGAACGGGTGAGAGCCATAGAGATTGACGTACGGCTAAAGTACAGTAGAGCGTATCATGTCAATGATACTCGGGCAAGGCACAGTCCACAGGAAGCAATGCAGCAGCCAGCCCATCCTCCCGGCCGGCGCAGGGCTGGGTACACAGCTGGGTAGCTTCACACACCCAATTTTCAGGGCTCACCTCTGCTTTGACAGCCATGCTGGGCATTCACATAGTGGTGACAAAGTCTGGGAACTCCCATGGCGCCAGCCACATCATCCTGCCTTGGATTCTTGCTGCTCTTTAATAGCAGGCAGCAATGGGGATTTATAGAAACACAAGCAAGCGCCCTGCGGTGACGCGGCTCGTTCTCCTACAGCCCCGAACTCTCCCTGATGGCTATAAAACATGCTCTTAGCCCTGGCATCAGGGTGGGGATCAGGGAGCTTGTGACACGCAGCACAGTCCCCTGGATCCCTATTGTACACACCTGGGTTGCTGGTAGGTGGCGCAGAGAAATGAGCTTGCCCAGGGAGAGATCTCCCGAGGGACTGGAACCGGGGCCCCCAACCGGCTGTGAGAAGCATTAGGCTGATAGGGCCAAGCACACCTGCATTTGCAGGAGAAAAGAGACTCCTGAGTGTCCAAGAGCTGAATCCAGGGACCCTAAACCCTAACTGTGGGAACAAGAGCACCAGCATCCCACTGCCAGGTGGGGCACCAAGCCCTCCCCCAGAGAGCTCGTGAGAGCTCAGGCTTGAGAGAAACCTCAAAAACTTAAGGTTCATTTGAGAGCAAGAGACCTGCAACTGCCCATATTAACACCGCAGAGACACTCAGGATGGGCCTCCGTCCTTCCTGCCAGGCCCTGCATGCGAAGCGGAGTAATTACTAAGCAGGACTTCACTCTTATCCCTTACCGTGGGTGCCATGTCCCGATTCCAAAGGGTGACTTTGGTCCAATTGATGTTGAGGGAGAGTGAGGTCAGGTGCTCCCCCAAGCCAGAGATGAAACGGGATGGCAGGGAGGTGGAGATCTGGAGGAACTGGTCAGCAAAGAAGAGGGGAGCAACGGTGGTGTTCAACCTGCCAAAGAGAAATGGAGACTCCCAGAAGGCAGACAGCAAATGCCATGGGGAGCTGAGCTCAGAAAGCTTGCTTAGAAGTAGCTCTTCCACCCAGACAGACCTTCAAGCCATCACGTACTAGATACCAGACAGAGGAAGGAGCCTCTCAGCCAGAGGAATGGCAGCTTCTTGGGAAAGGAGAACACACATGATTCCAGCTGGAAGCTTTAGTTATCACAGAAAGTGCAGCCTTCTCCCCAGCTGTGAACTAACAGGGGGCAGGAGAGCAGCAAGGGAGTGGGAACCCAGGGCCCCAAACCCCAGCTAAGGCCTAGAATGACTGCTTCACCCTGGGCAAGACATTGAGTCACCTGGTGCCTTGGTCAACACGAGCTATGGATTTAGGTACCATGAAAACAGGAAACTCACTGACAACAAGATGCTGCCTCTGCTTCCATCACTTTATACTGGCACCTGATCCACAAAACCCAGATAACTGCCCTGTGGGCTTGGCCAGCTCCTGATTCCAGTGGAACCGCTTCTTCCCAGGGCAGCTGTGGCATAAGAGGCAGGTACGGCTGTAGCTGCCTTTCTGTCTCTTGAGAGAGAGTAAGTCAAGTGAGGCAGTGACAACACAAAGCCAAGGACCTGGGGGGGGGTGGGAAGAGAAGGTTACTTTGATTATAGCTGGGTAGTAATGACACTTCCCACTTGTAGCTCCATCCCCACCTTTGGCAGTGGCTGGGCCCAGGCTCTGGAAGGGGGTGAGTCAGAGGGGAATATTTGGTTACAGGACGAGGAAGCACTTACAGAACCTGCCCGCTGGATTCCCTGAAGACCATCAGGCCAAAGGGATCAGCTGAGAACTGCACACTGTACAGTTTGGAGGCGATTTGGCCTCTTGCTTTGGGGGTTTCAAGTGGCACTTCATAGCGTTTGTTTGCTGGATCCCTGAGCTGTAAGAAAGGGAGAGACTGAGACAGCTGTACAGGCTGGAGCAAGTGACTTTTCATTATAGTAAACTCTGGGATTGACACAACGGCTTGTAGGTCACCAGTCACCCTGAAGGGCAGAAAACCCAGCTCCGAGAACTGCTCAGCAAGGGAAGTAATGCATATGGGCTCTAGGCAGAAACTCATTGTTCTGCACGCACCCCTCACCCAGCACCACGGCTAGTGACTCCTGCAGCCCGAGCCCCGTTATGGCTGGCTAATGCACCTACTGACCGTGAAGTGGAGCCTGCCCTCTGTCTCAAACACCACATCCAGCCGCAGAACCATTAGGTCTTCTGGGAAGAATGAGGGAACGGTACGGGTCAGGCTGGCAGTGTAGCCTGTCTCTGTGGCACTCAGGTTCTCCATCTTGTAACTGGGGTAACTGGGCGGGAAGAAACACCAGGGCTGCCAAATCGCAGAGCCCTTAATGGAAACCGGAACGTAGCAGCAGCCACGAGCCTCACACTCTGCTCTGGAGAGAAGCTTCTCAGGTGCACAGTCAAACCGGCTATCTGGAGAGATGTCACAGTGCAAGGGCCCTGATGCAGCAGCGCCTGGGGTCTCCAGTTGCCCTGCCCACCTCTGATACCATGTCCGCCCTTCTCCATTAGCACTACTGGATCTGTAGGTAGTCTCCGGCCCTGGGGGGTCTCTGAGGCTCACAGCAGCCACGGTGACTTCATGGACACTGAATATGACGTGTAGGGCAACTGTTGTGAGCAGAGCAGCAATGCTGATGACAGACATCTGCAGCATGGTGCAGGAAGCCTTCTTGCAGGCGGGAAAATTCTCAACCTCCTTCAGTCTCACTGGGGGCATTGCGGGACTGATGAGCAAGTGCCCCTCCAGCACCAGAGAGCCTGCCCAGGCAGCCAGCTGGATGGGGACAGGGAGAAGCCCGTGGTCAGTTTTTACACATGAAGGTCGAGTGGGAGCCCGAACAATCAAGACCCACCACATTGTGAGGGATGCCAAGGGACCCCGGATCAGGTGCACCCCATGCCCGGCAGGATAGGGAAAATCAGTGGAGGCGTTCCCCTCCCCATCCCTGAGCCTCACAACCGGCGGGGGGGGGGGGGCGGAGAAGATGCCCCCGTTCCCCTGCCCCCGATCCCCTGCCCCGAGCCCCACACTCTGCTGGGGGGGAGGGAGAAGATGCCCCCGATCCCCTGCCCCGAGCCCCACACTCTGCTGGGGGGGAGGGAGAAGATGCCCCCGGGCCCCACACTCTGCTGGGGGGGGGGGAGAAGATGCCCCCGCCCCGAGCCCCACACTCTGCTGGGGGGGGGGAGAGAAGATGCCCCCGAGCCCCCGCCCCGAGCCCCACACTCTGCTGGGGGGGAGGGAGAAGATGCCCCCGGGCCCCACACTCTGCTGGGGGGGGGGGAGAGAAGATGCCCCCGAGCCCCCGCCCCGAGCCCCACACTCTGCTGGGGGGGGGGGGGGAGAGAAGATGCCCCCGAGACCCCGCCCCTCACAGCCCCGTACCTAGCTCCGCCCCCACCGCTCCCAGGGGCAGCGGCACGAGGGGCTCCGGGCCGGCGCGCCCTCTGCGATCACGTGAGCAGCCAGTCAGCTGATCCCCGGCCAGGAGCCACGTGAGGGGCTGGCGCCCAGCGAAACACGTGGCAGCCCGGCGCTCCAATGGGGACGAGCTGGCTCCTGCCGCCCTCTGCGCCCCCGCCGGCTCGCTGGCGCCGGTTGCACGCAGTTCACCCCCCGTGACCTCCCTGCCCCGGGTCGCCGCTCCCACGCGCGCAGCTCAAAAGCACGTTATCGAAGGTGGTGGGCACGATCCACGGGTACAAGCGGGGACCGGGCCCAGAGCGGTAGTGATTTCTTCCCAGCCAAGCAGCAAGTCAGTAAAACAAACACAAGGCAGAGAGGCCAAGCAACCCGCTGGAATGAAAGAAAAGGAAATCTGAAGTTGCTAAAGTTGGGAGGTTCATTTCCTCTTTCTCCTCCCCAGGGTTATGAAATAAGCAGCTGTTAAACACAAGTCCAGTCTGCTTAGAAAAACGTGCGTTTCCCCTCTGATGTCCCTGTGCTTATTCTGATGAGCAGAGACCATACCTCACTGTTTCACCCTGTCGTATACTCCCGAATTTAGGGGCACTACCACTAAACAAAACCCTGTGGATTTGTTTTTGCAATTGGAGCTCTTAAGTGAAGTGCTCACACGGATGGGAAAGACTGTTGGCAATCCACTGAAGAATAGTATTCTGTATAGAAGGGAAGTATGAACAAGATTAGAGGATTTTCCACTTCATTCAGGAATGTCTTTCTAGGCCCTGTCTGCACTCATCTTCCCATTCCAGAAGCATTCATATTCCATCTTAACTTTGATGTAGCTCAAAGCTGGTGAGCTCCCCAGATTTGGCAGAAAGTGTTCTAGGACCCATCTCTCTGTCCCTGGAGAAGACTGTGCGACTTAACCCCCAAAAGGTGGATTTGCACCTCTTTCCCATGTTCTAACACAATACACAATTATATGAGTGGTTGGACCTAAACCAGCCTGCTGTCTTGGAGCAGACAGAAAAGCCAGAGATTGGAGCACGGCAAACACGGCTGGAACCCAAGATCACAGAAGCAGTTTTATTACTTTGTGTGTCAGTTTCTCATCACTGCTCATTTTTCTGTTATTCAGCCTCCAGGAGAGTGACAAAAGCAGTAAAATCTTATACTGTATTTATTTGTGAAAATATTTGTCAAAAGATACTTTATTCCGATCTGGCTCTGTGCTTCTGCCTATTCTGCTTCCTATGACCCAAGCCTGGAGTCCAGGGCTTGGCTGAGCCAGGACAACACCCTCTGGTACTGAGGATACTCCTGCTGAATCTGATGGATGATGACATTAATGGTGTGCAGCCGGTCCTGCTGTTTCCGCTGCTCCTGCTGCAGGACTTGCTGGGTGCGGCACAGTGGGGTATACTTCCCGTCCTTCACTGCCTGCAGATGCTTCTGACGAGTCTGATAGGCCACAATTTCTGACAGGTTCTTAGAAGAGCAACAGTGAAAACTACATTAAGGACATCTGATTGAATAAAAGAGAGCTATGAGAGTAAGGAGGACTTAATTAAATGGGGGAGGAAACGCGATTATCACATCTTGAAATGTTTGATTATGAAGAGAGAGAGATCAGTGAAGTCCTATTCTAACTACTAAAGTGGGCATCCCCCGTTTTGAGTTATAGATATAAATGATCACAACATTGCTTAGTGAATCTCCAAATCAGACACATGCATAGAAGAAAAATCTTGCAAAGACAGAGAAATGCTATGAATTTTAAAAGACAAGGGAGATCTGTCTGGTCACACCACCCCCAGAGAAAAGTTCTGTCTCCCACACAGATGAGCTTTGGTCTTACTGTTGAGACTTCCAGTTCTAGAACGGAACATGATGGTGCTCAGATAACCAGCCTGAGCTCGGTACATGTGGTTTGGGATGAGGTAGAAAGGCCATGTGGGCTGGCAGCACAGGAAAATAATACATGCAGTGCATACGTATTAAAGACACCTTACCCAACGTTTCTTATCCTGAAGCCTCTCTATGTCTGCATCAAGGACATCAGTCTCAGCCTGCAAACTGGAGACCTGCTGCTGCTTTTCCAGAAGGCCGATGCTGAGAGATTTCTGGGTGTTCTCCAGCTCTGTGATGGTTCTGTTGCAGTCTTGAGCATTCTAATGAAAGGAAGAGAAGGAAACTTGAGATTCTTCCTCTGCCTGCCAACTGCATTGCCAAATCATCACCTGACAACTTCTCCCTTTCTTGGACATTTCAAGGCTGTACTTCCTTTAGTAAGTATACTTTGTGGCCTAAAGGCACAGGCACTCACACTGCTAGATGCCCATTAGGCACACTGGGCATTCTGATGTTGTGCCAGGAAATGTGACAATCCACTGGTGTTTCACTGCATTGCCATGCAGTGAACGTCTCCATGCCTGGGGGCACATTACTGCACTTTTCTTTACACTACCATGAAGAGAGGCAGATGGCACAGAATATGCACCAGGCATTTTCCTTCCAAGCACTTTGTATCTCAACTCCAAGTGATTAAAGAAAATAGGATAACTGGGGAATGAGGAGCAGCATTGAAGGGTTTGAATAAAAGTCCTGTCAAGTTCTTCTAAGACAGAAGGTTAGTGGGTCTGGCATGGCAAAAAGTAGATGATCTTCAGAGCTACATGAGGAATACCATAGAATCCTGGAGATCAACATGAGTTTCACCAGGGCCTATCCCCGGTGTCCTCTTCTCCACTGACATATGCCCACAGCACTTTCCTTGCCATCTGGGAGAAAGGTTGGCTCAGTGAATTGTGCATGACATCCTCCTTGCATAGTCTGATCCTAGGCCATAAAGCAAAGCTGATGTCGAGCAATATCGGACATATTTCTAGTTATAAAGCAAGTGCAGAAAAAATCAGTTCTTATGGCCCCTCGCTACCTGCTCACCTTTTGGGTTTCCTTGATCTTCTTCCGCAGTTCCTGTGTCTTGTGGTGGAAGTCACTCTGGGTGAAATGTTTCTTATCCATTTTGCTCTGACCCTCTCCCCGAATCTTGATGGTCTCTCTGCGGGAGACAGCTGCCTCCATATCACGAATCATCTTCTCCTGCTGCTTTGTCAGCTGGCTGTAGCGGACCTGCCATGTGTGAGGAGAGAGAAACTCTGAAGATACCCAGTGGTCACAAATTGCATCTGATAGAAGACTTTCAGTGTGACAAATTCCAGCTAAAGAGACAGGACACATTTGACACACAGGCCTTGGCATCCCAAATCTTTCAACTAAATCATGAGCCAGGTTTGTACAGCATGGATCTGGGGGGCATCAGACTAATAACTGACTCCCTATCCGCTTGCCCAACTCAGTCTTCTAAAGATTTCAACGCAATAAATTCATCTAAAACGCAATAATAAGGGAAGGAAGGTAGAAGTGTCCTGTAGGTGGGAGAGGAGGTTGCTTTGGCAGAGAGAGAAACACTTCTCTGAATCAGTGCATTGGTGGACGTAGTATTCCATGAGTGGTGCTTTGGTTACGTACAGGGCCACCACGTAGTAAGATAAACGCTGTCCTGTAAGTTTCCTTCCCAGTCAGGTCTGCCTTTTGCTGAGCTCCCCCATTGCTAGGCTAACACAAGGAACACGTAAAGAGGTGTAACAGCGTACTGAGCTAGGTCAAAGGAAGACACCTATCCCTGACACTGCCAGGAACCTTGGAGTTATCTCCTATCTACTGTCTGATGTTTCAGCATCTCCTGCAAGGCTGGGTAATCTCCTTGTGAATCTCTTCTTTCCCCTCCTACCTTGGCTCACCTGCATCCTATGGATCTCTGTTCTCATGGCTCGGATCTCGCCTTGCCCTGTCTCTGAGTCCACTGCAGCACGCATCTCCTTAGCCAACTGGATCTTTTTCTCCCATAGCATGATCTGATGCCTTCAAGGACAGAAGGGGAGGGGATGCCTTTCTATGAAAAAGAAGGGGTCACTCTGCCACTTGATTCCCCTGTATATGTGGTGTCACACTATGGATCCCCATTCTGAGTCCAAAGCTCAACAGTCCAGCAGGAAACTAAGAGTTCACTGTATGGAACATGACACATTGGTGCCCTCAATGTGAGAATCAGTCAGGGTTCTGCAGGTCAGAAGTGTCATGATAATGGTAGAAATCGGGGTTGGGATTGCAGCATAAAGGATTAAAGCCAACATTTGTTAACTCAGCAGCTCTGAAAAATCAGGCCCTTTATTTAGGGGCCTCCTGTGAGGTTCCAAGTTTGAGAATTTTGGATCATGTAGCTACCTTCCTCTGGACAGCCATTGGGCTTACATCACACCACTCCATACTGAGTTTCCCTCTCTCCCCCACACACTCAACGCTGGCAGCCTTCTGCTGACTAGAGGCCAAGCACTGAGTGAGGGTGGAGACCGCATTACTTCTCATTCATCTACAGAAACAGGCAGCTGGTGCAGCAGTATGAGGAAGACTGAACAGCAGTTACTGTGAGTGTATCTGGCCTGCAGAAAATAAATGATAGACTCTTAATCTTCTGGGTTACAAAAAGTTCTAGAACTCATCCCACCTTCCCATCAAAGGTAGAGGGGAGCCAGGAAAGGAGCACATCAATCTAACAGGATGTGACAGAACGCATTTTCCCCTCCAGCATTAGTGCAGGGAAGGATAATGCAGTTGCATGACAAGAGAGTTCAAACACTGTGGCATAAAACAAGGGGTCTGGGTCTCACTCTGCTTCCACCAGGCTGTTTAGGAGTCTCTCTTTCTCCTCATGCAGTCGGTCCAGCTTCTCCTGCATCTCAATCGACTCTCTCTCTGCTGCCTGGAGTTAGGAAGCAGAAATCAACATCACTGTGTCAGACTGAGAGGCGCTGGCAGGCTCACTGCTTGCCTCTGATCTTCCTGTCTCTTTTGGCTTACAACCCTCCCCACAATACAGGTAGAATGTCTAATCCTCCTGGGCTATGTAAAGGGAATCATTGTCTCTGCACAGGAACCAAATTGGGATAGCCTTTCTGTGCATAGCTGTACATTTCCATCTGGTTACATGGTTTTGTGCCATAGGGGCAGCAGTTAGCAATCTCTGACTGTCTCGTGCAACACAGTGCCAGTGAGAGCTCAGCAAGATTGCTGTTTGTCAGGCTGTGTCCTGGAGACGCGGAGCAAAGCCTTCCCTACCTTAAGCGAGCGCACAAACTCATTCTCCATTATGGTGTTGCCATGCTGCAGCTCCTCCGAGTTGTGGCTGTTCTTGTTGATTAACATGTTGAGTTTCATCAAGTCATTGGCCATGTTCCTCATGTGGCGTTCAATGTCTTTCTGTTCATTCTTCTCCTGCTGGATTTCATCTACAGGAGAATAGGAAAGAGATGGAAAAGATTTTAAAAAGTAAAAGCAGAGAGTACTCACCAGGGCACTGGGGCCGGGGGGGGAGATGGGGGGGTTCTGACAGTGTAGACAAAGCTGCACTTGACAGGTTTCAGAGTAACAGCCGTGTTAGTCTGTATTCGCAGAAAGAAAAGGAGTACTTGTGGCACCTTAGAGACTAACGAATTTATTTGAGCATGAGCTTTCGTGAGCTACAGCTCACTTCATCAGATGCATACCGTGGAAACTGCAGCAGACTCTATATATAGTTTCCACGGTATGCATCTGATGAAGTGAGCTGTAGCTCACGAAAGCTCATGCTCAAATAAATTCGTTAGTCTCTAAGGTGCCACAAGTACTCCTTTTCTTAAAGCTGCACTTGTAGCTACCCACTCTGAAGGTCTCCATGGACACTGACAAAGCCACAAGCCTTTCCATAAAGCCAAAATCAAATGCATATTTTGAAAATGGTTATGATGAAACCCTACCTGTGTGTGTGCTGGAGGAGGCTTGAGGGCCTGGCTCAGAAGGACAGTGTAAGGGAGCCCAGGCTGGTGGACCAGGCAGGCTCAGTAGTACCCCAGAGTGGGGGGTAACCCATCACATATCTCACTTCCTTGACATTGTTGGGGCCTAGGGCACTGTTGGACCTCGGTCCCTCCTGTTCTCTGCCTGTGGCACATAATAGTCTAGGCTCCTGTAAGCCGCGATACTTTGGTCTAATTCGGTTGCTGGGTCTAGTGTGCAGGTGCTGGTGGCCTGTGATACACAAGAAGTCAGACTAGATCAGGGATTCTCAAACTGGGGGTTGGGACCCCTCAGGGGGTCACAAGGTTATTACATGGGGGGTCGCAAGCCGTCAGCTTCCACCCCAAACCCCGCTTTGCCTCCAACATTTATAATAGTGTTAAAGATATGAAAAAGTGTTTTTAATTTGGGTGGGGGGGGTCACACTCAGAGGCTTGCTATGTGAAAGGGGTCACCAGCACAAAAGTTTGAGAACCCATGGACTAGATGATCTGGTTGTCCCTTCTGGCCTTAACCTTTAGGACCCTATTTTCTAAGAACAGTAACATATCAAGATGGTCATCTGGGATGCGATCCTGCAACCCTTCCGCTTACATAAATAAAGGCTGCAAGATCCAGCCCTTAGAGGGGATACCAGGCTGCTCAAGTGGCAGAAGGTGCTGGCATGTAGCCCCAGAGTACACCTAGGGATACAATAGAACCACATGTCACACTGTATATCCATACAGAGGCACTATGGTTGCAGATACTGAAAATTTTCTTTGTTGCGAGGTTCTAAAATTACAAGTTATTGAACCGTCTCTCCCTTTGTTCTCTGGCAGTGCATGCCCACTCATTGATTAACACTGCCAGGAGGATTGAGGGAAACACTTACTTTCAGTGCGCACTTTCTTTTGTTGCATGATGGTGATCTGTTTCTTTAACATATCCAAGGAGGCCAGCTGCTCTTCCCGCTCCTGGGTCAGTTTGACCAGCTCTTTCTGCAGCCTGAGCCAGTACTTCTGCAGTGTCATCACGTCTGAGTTGTGTTCATCTATCTGCTTGGTTAGCCTGTTGATCTCAATTTCCAAGGGTCCCAGTTCTTGACCCTGTAAAGGAAAAAAGTTTAGTATTAGTCAGACAGAGACGCTATTTACTGTGGCATCCCTAGACCTTCTGGAGCTCAGCTCAGGGATGCCTGAAATGCTCATTTTGCATGTTGGTAGCCAGCTCATGGCTGCATCAGCAGTGATGCTATCTGAGTTCTGGGATCATGTGAACAGGTTTGGGTGTTGCTTCTGGCATTCCTTTCTGTCATGCGTAACCAGAGAGAACTGTGTATGGCTTTCCTCATCTTTACCCTCCTCCACCCCCTTTCTTGTGTTTAAATTGTAAGTGCACACCCTGAATGGAAGTCCCTAAATGCACCAAGAAAAATCTTCATCCCATAGATTTGCTCTTAATCAATTGTTGGATTATTTCTTAAAATGACACACTGTGAAGTTGGGATTTAATTTTTAAACTAATAAACTATTTTAATTAATAAACTAATCATGAGTCTAAACTGGGGACTTGCTCACATCAGCAGCAGAATTCAGCAGCCAGAACTGGGATTATCTCCATTTACATTTAGTCTGGCCTCCCAGGAGAGGTACTGGCCAGGGCTGCTTCTTTGATAGTGTTTTATGGCTACATAGAGGAACACAAAAATCAGCATGACAGGCATTCTGAGTGCATTGTACAGGATAGACACCTCCTCTCATTACCTTGCCCATGTCTATTACCTCTACGCAGTTACCTTTATGAACCAAACTTGTAATCTCATCAACGAATGAAATCAGGTTTGGGGGATTAAGCGTAAGAGACGTACCCCCAACTGGGAAATCATCATCTCCATTTTCTTGTTGAACAGGTTGATGACCCCCTGCTTGCGCTCGATCAGGAGATTGCGCTTGCTGATCTCATTCTCACTGCGGTTGATCAGGTCATTGATATTTTTCATTTCCTTGTCCAGCGCAGAGAATGTCTTTTGGAGCATAGAGAGCCTGCAGTTGGTGTGAGTTGTGTCCAGAATGACCTGGGCTTTGTCATTCTCAACTTTGGAAAAATGCAGCTCCTAATAACATCAACAACAAAAAAAGCATTGTCATTCAGCAGTAATCCACTTCTTAGTGTTGTAAACAGGTCTGCAATCCTGTCAACGAAATATGGCTAAGAGAGGAGTATGTCTAGTACGTAAAGAATGGGACTGGGAGTCAGGAGACCTGGAGTCTATTTCCAGCTCTGTCATATGTGCTATGGGGCTTTGGGCTAGTTACGTAACCTCTCTGCATCTCTCTTCCTCCGTCAGTACAATGGGGATAATGATATTTACCTACTTTCTAGGGATGATGGGAGGCAGTAATCCTGAACTCCTTTGAGGGAAGATGCTAGAGAAGACAAAGTTTTATCATCATCATCATCCCTGAAGTTATTTTCCCAACCTATATGCCTCAGTTACATCTGGCCAGACAGACAGAGATGCAAATAACTACAGAAGAGCCACTTGCCCTGCATCTATCTCAGAGTTGCCTGCATGTTTCACAATCAAAGACAGCATTAACAGCTTGCCAGGAGCCCAAGGACTGCACCTGATTTATAGAAAATGGAGAAGAGTGAAGTCACCTTAATATTGAACAGAGAAGCGGGGCCCATAGAAATACAGGTCTGAGCACTCGCTGTTACATTCTTGATGTGACCACTAGGTCACTCAACTCAGAATGGCACACTTCTTGCTGGAACTTGTAGTGTCCATGAGCTGCACCTCTGTATGCTGATGAGGGCAGCCACATTGTAAAATGTCATGGTCTGTGCTTTGGCCGCCTCTGGTTCGCTTCATTTAGAGAGTGGGTCTGCAGTATTCCTTTCCACATGTAAAAGCATGCAGCACTGAGTCTAAACATGCCCAGGGTGCGTCACTCTATGCCATTCTCTAAGCAGAAGATGAAGCCAGTATCTGCTGTACAAGATGGCACTAATATTTTTGTCATACTTTCTTTGGCTAAATTATCTTCTGAAACCCTGCAATATGATCCTCAAAAGGCAGCTGCGAAGGGAAGAGCTCTTAGGCACATCTGCACCTGGAGGTGAATTCAGAGAAGCTGCATTTTGCTTTGCAGGCCCTTCTACTTTTATGCTTAATAGGAATGTCCCCCGCCCTTTCCACAAGACCTGAAAACTTGATTAACAGTAACAGAAATATCTCATATTTCTATAGTACCTATCATCCTGAAGAGTCCTAAAGTATTGTACAAACTCAGCCTACAGTTTACAAGGGAGTCACTTCACCCACCACTGAAATACAGCCACTTGTAGGGTGAAATATGGCAATTTAACAGCACATGGTAACATAATGCAACAGCTTAGGACAGTAAGTGAAGAAGAATCCTAGCCATTTGAAACTGTACAAGAAATGTAATAGGGCAAAGGGAATGACCCAAGATGGAATTTGACTAGAATGCTACATAGTCAAGGACAAAGCCCTGTCCTCCTGGCAGTAGCTGGAGCACTAGGAACACAGGGAGTGTGATGGAGCTTGCTTTAGATGGGGTCCTCTTTTTTTGGCAGGGGAGGCTATCTATTGGTGCCAATGGCCTTTGGGCCATGTTTGCAGTATCCTGGAGGGAATAAACACAGAATGTGTTTCTCTCTCTCTCCTGCAGGTCAGCTACCATCAGTCACACAGAAGCAGATGCCATACCAGATCCAGCTTTCTCTTATGAAGTTTAGCAGCCAGTTGTGAAAAATATTTTGCTGCTTTGCTGGACATCAGCTGATCCTGCAGCTTTGCCATGATCTGATTCTCCAACTCCTGTCTGGCTTCAGTCTCTTTCTTTGTTTCCTTACTGATGGCCTGCAGCTCATTCATCCGAGCAGCTTGGTCCTGAGAGGAAAGACACGGAAACAGGGCTGTTAAAAAGTGTAGGCTGTTGGGATTTGGGAAAGTGGATAGAAATCTACAGGTGACAAAATATCAACGTCTGATTAAAAAAGCCTCTTCTCCACAGGGACCTGGTCTCACCGAGTTGGCCCTGCTGAGGGCTTGCTCTGTCTCATGCAGCGTGCGGGTGTAGGTGCTGTATTCAACTTTCAGGGCATCCTGTTTGGCTGTGCACTGGGCAATCAGCTTCTTGCTCATGTTGGCATCATTCTCCGAGCGGTTCAAGATGCTGGCAAGCAGCTCGTTCCTCTCTTCCTCCTTTGTGACTGACTTCTTGTAGACTTGGATCTCTGTCTCTAACGACCTGAGCTGGTGCTTGGACTGCCTGCAAGGGCAAGGAGAAGACAGGAGAGTGTCATGGGGATTGATTTGTACACTGGATAGTCAACTCCAAACTCCTGCTTTCAAACAGGCTGCTGCAGAAATGAATAAGTGAAGAGCAAGAAAATCAGACAAGTTCATTCAGCACTGGGGCTATCTGTGTTCATTAAAATCACCCTACTGGAAATAAAACTAAGGCACCTAAATTTTTGGCTAATTTTGAATAGCTCCTTGTGCTCTAGATCTCCCAGTCCTGTTACACTGCAGTTCAGGGGATGAGACCTCAGGGCCAGTTCAGATGGGAACACAGAACTACTGGGGCACCAGCTCTAGGAGTGAGAGGATAGAAGCTCCCTACATGGCTGTCTAGCACCATGCTTCAGTTGGCCCAGAAGGGGCACTGATGTGAGGAACTGCCTTCAGTCCTGCCTGACCAAAAGGATAGGCATAACATTGGGGAAGGGGTCCTTTCAGGCCCTCAGGTACACATTTGTATTGGAACAGGTATGCTCTTTTTCATGATATTTTTCCCCCTCTTTTCAACAAGCCCATGCTGTGATGACACAACTGTTATTGGTGGCATCATGTCATTTCCTTGCCAATAGGCTACATTCCAGAGGATGTCCTTATGGGAAGGGTGAAGGAGACCACAGCCTGGATACACTGGGAATGGATGGATCACCACGCTGGGAAGCTACACTAAGGAGAGAGAAAACAAAGAAGATGCCAGTATATGCAGAGACTCAGGCAGCTCTCTCACTTATGGGGAGTTGGAAGAGGTGGGAATCACAGATTTCAGTATCTGAAAAGTGAGGGTTTTTCTTCTCTGCTTAGAGTGGAGTGAACTGCTTCAGCAAAGCTGTATTCTCACAGGAAACAGCAGTGCGTGATTGTGAGAGAGACATCATACAAATTTACTACAGATTGCACCTATTTGACTGCATGAAAACTAACCAATTTTGTATATCATCAGGAGTATTTTTAATATATATTTAGTACATTTTATGAAATACTTTACCACATACTATGTGAAAAATATATTCTGTTTCTGGGTGGGTTCTATCCAGCTGATGAGTACCCGGAAGTAATTAACTTGGTGACAGTATTTCTCTCTTGTCTGCCCTGATCTCCTGTTGAATTCCTCACTAATTTCACCCTCCACAGTCATATGGATGCAAGTCATGCATCTCTGCAGTTAAAACAAACTGCTTGCAATCCCAATAGTAGCCCACAGGCTTGTGATAAATAAAATAATGTTTCACAAAGTTCCTCTCTATCTTCACCTAGCTGCTGGATGAACAGCTGGGTTACAGCTGGCTGACCTTTCAATCTTAGTAGGATCCAAATACTCAGCAACAAATTCCATTTTATTTCCACTTCCATTCCATGTTTTAATACCGCCTCCCTCATGATGGTATGCAGTCTGAGTTGGGGATATAGCGTATTCCACTTCAGAAGCCCTCTCTGTTTCTCAAGTTCAGCCGTCATTTCCTTGCCATCACCTGTCCACCGCCACACAATGTCTTCCCACAGGCACATTTCATTACACAGGTATCAAACTACTGAAACTAGCGGAATAACTAAGATGGAGTAGTCAAGATGGAGCCTTATAAGTGGCTGGCAGAGATGGATGTTTGACAATGGAAGTATCCTTCTCCCAACCCTTATGTAGAGATTAAGGGAAACCAGACTGTGTCATCATGTCTCCTTTGCTGCAGTGTGAATGTGACAGCACAGAGCTCTTGGCAGATGGAAGGAGAAACCAAAAGTCAAAAGGAAATGTGTCTACAGAAAATGAATTTATTTCAGTTCTTCTCCCTGTTCTCCCCAGGAAATCAGAGTAGAAAAGTATTTTGCAGATTCCTGCACCATTGGGCAAGTTTTAGGGCTAAAGAAAGAATGCACATTCCCTTCGGCACCCAAGGTCGGGATTTTCTGAGGAATGGATTCTTGCCAAATGTCACAAAATCATGACTGCAAATTACCTAGGTAAATCTTTCCTGATGCCTGTTCTTTTGTCCTGGGAAGTCCTTCAAGGGATAGAGTCAAATGCAAACCAGATAACTCTGCCTAGTTATCTATTTCATACCTTTGAAGGAAGATCATGCTGTGAAGGGAGAAAACACTAACAAAAAATGATGCTCCTTACCCTAATGACCCTGTGCCATTCTAAGCTCTTCAGAGCAACAGATTTATTCTTTGTTTAGCGCACGGTATACATACAACACTATATTAACTGTAACCTTGACAGCACTCTTTTCTCTCTTCCAGTAACTCCCATCCAAAGTGTAGCTATTCTTTTTGTTGGCCCACTTTCAGCTGCTATACCTTAGTGCCTCCTGCATGGCAGAGTAGGCTTCATCTCGTCGCTTCATCCCAGTCAAGCTGCTATCCCACTGATGCATCAGTTGCTTCTTCTCCATGTTAATAGTTTGTATCTCCATACAAGCCTGCGGAGACACCCCACTCTGAGATACTGAATCAACACTGGGCTGGGGTCTCACACCTGCATTCCATCCTCATTGCCCACTTCATTTCACAATACAGCTGGGAAGAAACAGCTCAAAATATTCATGCTTTATCTTCTCTTGTTTTCCTATGTCCCCTGCTCTTTCTTTGGCTCTTTTTACCTTTACCCTTGTAGAGTAAGTGAATTAAATGCATTGGCGTACATCTTGTTTTCAGTTACTCTAACAACTTCACTGTAACCAAAAGTGCAATTTATATCATTATGTACGTGAACATTTTTTGCAACATTAAGGTCACAGACAAAAACTGCAGAAAGGAAAGGAAATGCAAAAGTCAAGGCCCCAACAGCAACATTAACTCAGCCTTGTCTCACATCCTGTGTGTCTTATGGGATACAATTTACTACAATGTACTATAAATGGTAATATATTAAGCTACAGATTTAACATGAAAATCCAGACCAGAAAAGGGGTATTGTGCTAGCACAGTGTACCGTGATGGCAGCACTATCAAGCTCTTATTTACGCTGCGGTAACCTAAATATAATTACTATGTAATACTTGGATATCATGATACTATGGTGTACAGGAGAAAGATATGTCATTAATATGTAGGAAAATGGATGTCAGAGATTGGACCTGGCATGGAGTTGCTCTGCCGCAGACTCATCCTGTCAGTCACATCAGATGGGTCTGATTAGCTCCAATCCAGGAGCACAGAAGGGGTGTGTGTCTCCCTTCAAGGTAAAGGAACTAAGGGGGTAAGACAAGAGGTCTTGCAGGGGAAAACCCTAGAAACAGCCAACTCAGGATAAGTTTTATTTGTTGTTGTTCTTAAGAACATAGGAACCCCTTTATTCACACAAAGGGCAGGGGTCTGAGAATTTGGACTCAAACCCAGGGGGTGTGTGCTGTGTTAAGTGCAAGGTGGAGGACTCTGGCCCATCACAAAATGTAATATTAACCAACACGTGAAAAATATTGTCATCTCCTACCTCACTCACTGCTTTTCGTGTTATTTTTGTGTCTTCAGCCTGGGCAATAAATTGAGCTTCATACAGACCAATCTGCTCCTGCAGTTCATTGAACTTCCTTGTTAAGCGGTCTACAAGCAGATCCTACAAAAATCAGACCACAACAGATCAGCACAAATACTGCAAACAATCCCAATCCTGACAACATAGATTCAGCAAGAGACACACGGGGGAAGCAAGGTCAAGTGAGGGAGTTGCATTAGATTTGGTGGCTATCAGGTCTTCACCATCCTCACTAGTGAGTGCAGTGCCATGTGATGACAGTCATCTCCATCGCTGCTGAGTGGTCAGGATTGCTCAGTCCATTGCACCATGCTGCAGAGGATTCATTTTCATTTAGTCCATTTATATTATTCAGTCTCATACCAAGGAAGAGCATCAGGTCCAATATGTCACCTAATTTCTGTCTATCTAGGTTATTATACTTGCCCATCACTATGGCATCTGACTACCTTAAAAGGTAATAATTTAGAAGAAAATGCCCTCTAAAAAGCTATCAAAAATCCATACTCCATTGCCACTGTTGACATAATCCGACAATATTTATTCTGCCGCAAGAGGCAGCCATCTAACCAGCAGAGGGAGCATGAGTTAAAAAAAACTGGCCAGCTATATTTTGTGTTGTAAAATCACGTTTCTAAATTCATCATTGTTCAGAATAATCCCCCTGGGGCTTGAAAATAAGGTATCTCCTCACTAAACCTCTCCTTCCTCCTTTGCATGTCTGGATACTGGGTTGTTACTATAGAGTTGCTCAAAGAAGCTGTGCTGTGTTTTTCAAAATTTTTTTGCTGTCAGGAAGGTTTCTGTGATTTTTTTTTTTTTTTTTAATTTAGTGGGGAAAATAGGCAAACAGAATGTTGGGAATCATTAAGAAAGGGATAGATAATAAGACAGAAAGTATCATATTGCCTCTATATAAATCCATGGTACGCCCACATAGAATCATAGAATATCAGGGTTGGAAGGGACCTCAGGAGGTCATCTAGTCCAACCCCTGCTTAAAGCAGGACCAATCCCCAATTTTTGCCCCAGATCCCTAAATGGCCCCCTCAAGGATTGAACTCACAACCCTGGGTTTAGCAGGCCAATGCTCAAACCACTGAGCTATCCCTCCCCCGATCTTCAATACTGCGTGCAGATGTGGTCGCCCCATCTCAAAAAAGATATGTTGGAATTGGAAAAAGTTCAGAAAAGGATAACAAAAAGGATTAGGGGTATGGACCAGCTGCCATATGAGGAGAGATTAACAAAACTGGGACTTTTCAGCTTGGAAAAGACATGACTAAGGGGGGATATGATAGAGGTCTATACAATCATGACTGGTGTGGAGAAAATAAATAAGGAAGTGTTATTTACTCCTTCACATAAGACAAGAACTAGGCATCAACAAATGAAATTAATAGGCAGCAGATTTAAAACAAACAAAAGGAAGCATTTTTTCACACAACGCACAGTCAACCTGTGGAACTCCTTTCCAGAGGATGTTGTGAAGGCCAACACTATACATAACAGGCTTCAAAAAAGAACTAGATAAGTTCCTGGAGGATAGGTCCATGAATGGCTATTAGCCAGGATGGTGTCTCTAGCCTTTGTTTGCCAGAAGCTGGGAATGGGCGACAGGGGGTGGATCACTTGATGATTCCCTGTTCTGTTTATTTCCCCTGGGACACTTGGCATTGGCCACTGTCGGAAGACAGGATTCTGTGCTAGATGGACCTTTGGTCTGAACCAGTATGGCCGTTCTTATGAATGATTTGATTTAGAAAAAGGAATGGTGTCCCCAGCCTCTATTTGTCAGAGAGTGGAGATGAATGGCAGGAGAGAGATCATTAGATCATTACCTGTTAGGTTCACTCCCTCTGGGGCACCTGGTATTGGCCACTGTCGGTAGACAGGATACTGGGCTGGATGGACCTTTGGTCTGACCCATTGTGGCCGTTCTTATGTTAAAAAGCATATCTAAGGAGCTACCTGCTATTTGCAAACATGTACAATCTACGAATGGAAGAGGGCGGACCACATTTTGTACCAATCTTCCTAGAATATATTCTTTTAGCATTCTGTATGACAAGACAGCATTTTCCCAAGGGACTCTGAACTCCAATGACATAATTCAAAGCCTCTTTGTCAGACTTGATAGTTGCCTATACCTGTTTTTTCTTCTCCACCTCAGCCTGGTTCCTGTCTGCCTCAGCCTTCTTCACTGCCCGTTTCATCACGGAGATGTCATCACGCACATCCTGGTCCATGTTCTGCATATAGAACAGACGCAAGGCCATGTTTTCCACCTCAGTCTGCATTACAGAAACTGGGGAGATAGGTGGAAAGGTTAGTTACAGAAGAGGATTTCTGCCACATGTACCATACCAGAGCTAAAAGAGAAAGTAATTAGGATGTGGACAGAGCAAAACCCATAAAAAAACCCATCCAAGTCATATGACCTGCTCTGAGGTGGGCATGGACATCAGTTCCTGGAGCAGAATTCCTGAGGAGAAGCTGTCCAAGAGACCTGGTAAGTGCCCTCAACTCCCACTATATCCTGTATCTCCACAATACTGAAATAGCCCAGCTAAGTTCACTGCCTTGACTGTGAAGGGTTGCCAAGCAGAAGATCCTCGTCTGATGCACCAGGCTGTCTAATCAACTAAGGATCTGCAATCTTCACCAAAGCCTCAACAGACCCCGGCAGAGGCCTCAGACAAGTATAAATAGCCAAATGGTGGGAAATGAGTTGTGTTGAGTATTGGAAAGCCATTGGAACAACTTACCAAAGGTCCTGGTGAATTCTCCCTCACTGGCAATTTTTAAATCAAGAATGGATGTTTTTCTGTTAATGGGTGACAGGGCATGGATCACTTGATCAAGCATGGATCACCTGATGATTACCTGTTCTGTTCATTCCCTCTGGGGCACCTGGCATTGGCCACTGTCTGAAGACAAGATACTGGGCAAGATGGACCTTTGGTCTGACCCAGTGTGGCCATTCTTATGTTCTAAGAGATCTGCTCTAGGATTTCTTTTGGGGAAGTTCTCTCGCCTGTGCTGTACAGGAAGTCAGGTTAGATAATCACAATGTGGCCTTAGAATCTATGAAAGCCTACTTGCCAGGAATGGCCTTTGTTCAAAGGAACCCCTTAAAGGGACGGAAAAGCATTTGTCTTATGACAAAGATGTGGGTTATACTGGTAGAAATTCTATAAAAACCAAGACAAGTATTAGGTACATCTATAATGCTTTGAATGTACATGGTGCTTTACAGATATAGAATAAAATGTGGTCTACCCCCTAAAGAGATTACCAATTAACCAATACAATTGCCAAGCTATGCTACAGGAGGCCTAACTGGCGAGGCATACCAGGTATGCTTGAGCTGATCTTTCCAGTCAGCGAGCCATTCCTGAATGCTTGGGCTGATGTTTTTCAAACCATTGTTTGACTTACGCTCAACCTCATTTGTCCTTACATGACTAGAATGAAGAAAGACTAAGCAAGAGCGCCTTAGTCACCTTTCTTGCGTTCATCCTCAGTGCTCTGACATGTTTTCTTGTACACATTTCTGATGTCCTGCAGCTCCTCCTCTAGCTGCCGACGCACCATGGCTATCTGAGAATATCGGTCCTGGTTCTTCTCCAGTTCCATCTGCAGCCGGGCCAGCTGCTGCTGGACCCCATAAAGGACCATTCCCAGCTCCTCCCTCTGCACCTTACCCTGCTTTGTGGCCATCGTCTGCAGACACAAGAGGAGATGGGTCAATTCACACCAACTTGGACAGGGCTGGAATGCTATGGGAAGTCCACGGAAAACTATTATACCAGCTCCCGAAGCTCCATGGTCACTTTTTCCATCTGTTTACTAAGGTAATTCTTTAGGGCAGCTTGGAATCTTCTCATCAGGGGCTAGAGAGGGAAGGAAGATGATGATAGCATCCTTATAACACCTGCATGAATAAGTTATCAAGGAACATGTGTCAGGTACAACACTGCATTTTCACCTCTGGAGACTTGGGTTCCTGTCCTGAGCAGGCTGCAAGTGAAATGGGTTGTGCAGATTCAGCCTTAAGCCTCGTGGACATTTGCTCGTATCATAAAACTACCACCTAGTTTGGCATCTCTAGTCATTTCTGTTTAGGAGAGGCCCAGAGTCTTTAGAGGTCAGAAGTGAAATGAATGGCAGAGCTGTGTGAGGGAAGCTTGCACAGCGTTTTCCCACCAGCTGTAGGTCCTTCATTTTCCTGAGAACTGAAGTTCACCAGATTTTCCCATTGCTCTAATCTGCAATTCTAATTTACTACAGAGGGAGCAGATACCATACAGGAGTCAGAACTTTTGTAAAAAGGATGTATAACATATTTAACCTGGAATACAGCTAAACCATGGCCCAGTTTGCCTCCCAGTTCATGGAACCCTAATACCAGTGACAAGTCTTGAATTTGGACTTTTCTTACATGTTCCGGGTCCAAGACAATCAGCTGTGTTTCCTCCTCCGTTTCCTCACTGCCCTCTCTTTCAGCTTGCTCATCTGCATAATGTAGACTTGCATTCTCTTCCCCACTCCCAAGCCTGCTGAGGTGCTGGTTAAACAGCTGAAATGCAGAGTCTGAATAGGGAGAGGAGATGGCTACCCCAATGTCACCTGTGCTTGGACGACAAAGAGCAGGCATCACAGAATGAGAATTCAGTGCATTTAAAGGTATTTTAAGATTAGCAGATGTCCTGATGGGGGAAAATATACCTAACAGAGCCAGCTTTCTTTGGAATTTTAGATTGCCTCACAATGTCACTAGCACACAGAAAATAAATCATAATAAAAATATACAGTAATTCTAACAGTGAGGAGGAAAGTTATTATGGAAAAGATTTAAGGACAGGCTTAGTAGTAGCATCATGCAGAGGTTAAACATAAGGATTAAGGCTTGTCTACATGGGGATATGCAGAAAAATGAATCTGAATTAACTAAAGGTGTGAATTTAAAGTGTGAATAAAAATAAACCAAATTAAGTCCACTTTAATTCTGAATAAGAGTGTCCATATGGGGGCTTAATGCTATTTAATTAATACATTTTAAATTCACACCTTTAGTTAATTCAGATTCATTTTTCTGAGTTCCCTGTGTAGACAAGCCCTTAGATTGGATAGTGTATGTCCAACTAGATTCATATTTATTGGGAGAGGAGAAAAAACTGGATACTGTATTTGAAAGCTGGCTGCAAGGATAGTACTATTAGTAAGACACTAACTGATACCTGACTCAGTATGAATCTCCATGTGCACTGATAATGCAGACCTCTGGGTGCTAGCTCCTGAGGACATGGGGGATCTGCTCCAGCTGTCTATCACTGGCTGGTCCATGTCAGGCAGTTTGGGAGGAAGATTATCCACTTCTACTTGGTCTGAGGAAACCTCATCAGATTTTTCCTAGAACATAAAGGCCATCATATAAAATTAGGGCTGTGAAAGGATCTTCAGTTTAACACAGTTTGCTACTAAAATTCTGCTTATCTTTGTCATCACAAGATAGGAACAATGTAGAAATATAGTCAGCTATAAAAACAGTCTTGTTGCTTCTTGAGGAAGCCGGAAAGCAATTAAAAGGCTCTAAAGTTATCCCAGATATGCCAGCAAGGCTGTATCACTCATGGTGATGGGCACATTAGAAATGCATGTAATAATAAACTAACCCCTTGAATTTTGTTAGGAGTTCTTTATCCACCATGGCTGGTTACCAATTGTCTCCTTTCCAATTAGCCTCTCTCTTGCACGATTCATCCAGTGGTGTGTGTTTACAGTACTAGAATTGCTTCAACAATTTGGGAATGTAATGTCACAAACACTGGATTGTGGGTCTTGTGAATGAGATGCTCCCCTAGTTTAAATTCATAACCAGTCACCTCTCCAAAGGTGACCTCAGAGACCTCCTGCTCCATAGCCCCTGAATCCTCTTCCTCTGTGGCCCCCGCGACCTCCTGCTCCGTGGCCCCTGAGACCTCTTGCTCTTTTGGGAGGAGTCTCTCTCCTGGGTCCTCTGTAGGCAAAGCCTCTCCCTCTTCCTTATCATCATTGTTCTCTGGCTGCATTCCCTAGCACAGATCAAAACCAGAAAGTAGAACACAACAAAACAATATTATAATGGTCCATGTTCTTTACTAAGGGCTATTACTACAGTGCTTTACAGCTGCTTTGCACATCTGACCACATCTAGTATAACAGCAGCTCCTGCTAGGACTACAGTGGCTAAGGCCCTGTCAAAATTTCCATGAGAAGCTTTTAATTTCCCATATTTATAACTCAGAAGTGAAAAATCTCTCTTTAGATTTTACCGAAGAAGGTGGTGTTTCAAAGCCACGTTATACCTGATCAAATCGCTTTGTTTTCTTTCTGTCTGTCTCTTTTCAAACTGTTCCTTTTAACTAATGCTGTAAGTCACTAGGTTCTAATATTGTAGGGTTCTATTAATGTAATTAGAAATTACCATTATGTCTCAGATTGTTGCCTATGCCTTTGTTATTTCAAAACGAGACTATTACAGTGTGCTATATCTGAGGATACACCTTAGATCCATCCTAGACTGAAGCTGGTGCAGACAGTGGCTCACTTACCAAGTGGGGCATCTTACTGGAAGCATTTGCACTGGCTGCCTGTTGATCTCTGGGTGGAATTTAAGGTGTGGGTTATGACTTATAAAGCCCTAAATAGCTTGGGACCAGTCTGTCTGAGGGATCGCCTCTCTTCCTGGGCCAAACTTCCACAGCAGCTGTAATCAGCAGGGAGCCCAAGCTGGATCCCTCTGGTTATAGAAGAGGTGGCAGCTGTCAGGGCATTTTCTTTGAGTGTTCAGGACTATGGAACTTGCTCCCCCAGGTCCAAAATAGCCCAAATATAGTGACCATCTGGGCCCACTGAGAAAGCACCTGTTTGACAGGTTAGTTTGGAGAGGATATTTTTCCCAGAACTATGAAGGAGTGGGAAGGATTGTTTTGTAGGTGGCTGGCTAGCTGAGTTCCGGTTTAAATGATCATTTTAGTACTGCTGGGATTTTGTTGTACTATTAATTATGTATTGGGGTACTTAGAGTCTTGGATAGATGCACCCTAATTACTCTTACAAACAGATAACCTACTGAAACAGTTGGGGCCTGATTTTCATAACTGTTTAGTGCCTGCAGCTTGCATTGACTTTCAGTGGCATCAAAGATGCTCAGTACTTCTGAAAATCAGGCCCTTTTGGGGTGGTTTTGAAAATAAGAGAAAACAAATAGGAGGATTCTTATGTGGACTGAGACAGTCCAGTAAAATGTCTAGTGTAAAATATTGTTCAGCCCAGAATATAAATATGAATAATCTGTACATTCTATCTCCCCCAGTAAGTTCATATTTAAATTTATTTTGTTGCAGTCAATTTATTATGTATGTTTGTAACACTGTAAGATATACATATGCAATGAGCCTGTTTTACTTCAAATAACCAATGCATGGACTCCACAGGAATTCAGGCTTCCTATAAGTCTCCTACGTTGAATGTGGATTGTGGACATAAGTTATTTAATTACTATATTACAGTAATGAGCACTCAGATTTCCATAATACCAGAATACAACTCTTAGGGCCAAGTCCTGAAAATTCCCAAGCACCGAGGTGCTTGAGATCATTAATTTAATAAGTTTAGAGGCTGCTCAGCACCTCACAGGATGAGGTCTTTACTAAATAAGAAAGCTCCATGCAGAGACCTATCTTTCTTTACTATGAGAACTTTGAAAATGAAAAGGCAAAATCTATATTCAGTGGGAAACTCAACTTTCACCCAACAGGCACAAACTTCTTTCCGACATCCACCGAGCAGACAGGATCAGAACATGTGAACCAGTTTCCCCATTGATAAATTGGGGATAATGGTGTTTATCTTTCCTTTAAAAGTGCTCCAAGATCTACAGATGAAAAGTCCTGTGTCAGAGATGAGTAAGAGCTAAGTTTTACAAGACTCTCCTGGAAACTGGAATGTAGCCAAATTAAGCTTCCTGAGGCCTCCCTTTCATATCCAAGATAAGATAGCAATAGTTTCTCAATTTTTTGCTACACTGGAATTGCTTCTTTAATGATTTGTGATGTCAACATATTGGATTGATTGTTCTGTAGGTACCACGCTCTCCTAGGGAGAATTCATAAACATCCACCTCTACAATGGGAGGCTCTGGGGACTCAGGTGCATTTGGTTCTGCTGGGTTGAGTTCCATTCCTGGCTCCTCTGCTGAAACACCATCTGCCTCGTTCTTTCGGTTATGGCTCCTCTCTGGTTGCTCCACCTAGCATACAGCAGAAAACAACATTGTAACAACTGACTGATTCCAATCAAAGTTCTCCGTTATGCACAGCACTTCACATCTAGTGTAAGGAAATGCTCTTAATGTTGAAGCGTCTGCTAGTGCTGCAGTCATTAGAGATGTGTTAATAAACCCTTAAATTCCTTCCAGACTCTACAGAGATTTAAAAAAAAATGGCTTGGTTGTTTTAAAATGTAGCACAAAAACAAAATCCCTAACCTAGAAGCAACTTGAAATGATCATAAAAATTCAACATCAAAGTCCATAACTCAAAATCTGTCAAGTCTTATTCTGTGTTAAGATTATGAATTGACTTGTTTGCAGATATAATATTTCCCAATAAATGTTAGAATTTTCTTTAGGAGGAGACCATTCTGAATATTAAACATATTATACCAATAGGTCACTACAATTTCTCAGATGGAGGAAGTTTTTGTATTCACAATTTTTTGAAAATTTAGAGGATATTTTTAGTGTATTAACTATTTTTATGCTTTTCTGGCTCCAAAGTAAATGTGTTCCCACATATCTTTTGTACATCCTTATTAGTAAAGTGAGGGGTACAAAAAAAAATCCCAAAAGAATCACAGAAATGTAGGGCTGGAAGGGACCTCAAGAGGTCATCTAGTCTAACCCCTGCCCTGAGGCAGGACCAAGTAAACCTAGCCTCTCTCTGACAGGTGTTTGTCTAACCTTCTTCTTAAAATCCTCCAATGGGGATTCTCCCTCAGTAACATATTCCAGTACTAAACTATCCTTATAGTTAGAAAATTTTCCAAAATCTGATCTGAATATTCTAGCTAATTCTTTTCAGGACAAAGGCACTGTGATCTCTAACATTTCTAGGGGAAATGTTTCTTTTCGTGTTTTGAATTTTTTTTTGAATGTTTTGTTTCAGCATTTCTTGGGAAATCCTATATTTCAATATTAGTTGCATTTCTAGTGAACCCACCCACATAGTATCTGGGCACCAAAATATGTACTAATTCCCATGTGATTCTAATTCCCAAGGTGCATTAAGTCTTTCATATTTGCAACTTTACCCCATTGCCTTCTGGATGCAGCTCCTCCTCTTCTGAAATTTGTCCAACACCTGATTCAGGGCTTAATTAAATTGCACAAAATTATTGAACAATTTTAAACAGAACAACAATGTACAAAAATTAAAAGCTTGGCTTTAGGTTAAATACTAGCATTGCCTCCTGGAGCATTAACAGGGATCAGAACCAAATGTAGGAGTTTGTAAACATACAGAACCTAATGCCATCAGGAACACTTGCATGGTCTGTTTTAGTGTCAGTGAAGACAGTTTATTACTTGGAATTGCTGTGTTTGCAACACAGACACTGTAGCCTTCTGCAAGTGCCTGAGAACCAGAAACGGACATGGACTGAAAACAGATGGAATGCTGGTGCAGCTGGAGAAGACAGAGTCTGGAAGTGAGCTACGACTGGGGGCTGGGGCTGGTCTGGAGAGGTAAGGGAAGGATCCTCCTTCCTTGTCCCTTTCCCTCGCTGGCTCTTTCCCCCATCCTTGTTACTCTCACCCCTCTACAGTTCCCACTAACTCAATCTGCTCCTCTCCCCATCTCCATCCCAATTTCCCCCCTCCTCCCAACTGCACAGATCCAGATCCCACATCCTCCTCTGCTTCTGCCTCATCCCCTCTGGTGACATTGGCCCTAACACTGGCTCTCCCCCATCCCCACACCTGACCTGCCACCACCTCCACCCCTTTGTTCCATCATTCCTAAGCTCATGCCCATCTCTCGTTCCTTTTCCCCAGCTCTTGCTGTCTCTGGAATGCCCGTTCCATCCACAATCTCTTCCTCTCCCACTCCTTCCAGCTCCCCGAGAGACCTGGATCCCTTTGTTTGACTCTGCTTCTGCAGATGCCTTCTCTCACAGTTGCCTCTCCTTCTCACTGTCCTGGATCAGACCATGGTGGGGGGCTGGGCTTTTTTTCTTCCATTCCTGTCACCTCTAACTTCACCCTGCTCCCGCTCCACACTCTTTCTCCTCTTTTGAACAGGTGAGGATGGGGACTGGAGGAAGGAATGAGGTCGGGGTTAGGATGAGGATGTGCTGGAGGGGACAGGGAGGCAGGGGGTCAGGGTGAGGACAATGAGGATTGGGAGGAAGGTAGGGGTGAGGATGATGAGCGGGCAAGGAGGAAGGAAGGGGTGAGGATGAGGAGGGGATGGAGGGGGCTGGGAGGGGTGAGGATGAGGAGGGGCTGTGGGGGGCAGGGAGGGGGGAGAAAGAGGAGGGGGCAGGGAGAGGGGATGATGAAGAGGGGCTGGAGGGGGCAGGGAGGGGGGAGGATGAGGAGGGGCTGGAGGAAGGGAGGGGGGAGGATGAGGAGAGACTGTGGGGGGCAGGGAGGGGGGAGAATGAGGAGGGGCTGTGGGAGGCAGGGAGGGGTGAGGATGAGGAGGGGGCAGGGAGGAAGGGAGGGGTGAGGATGAGGAGGGGGCAGGGAGGAAGGGAGGGGTGAGGAGGGGCTGTGGGGGACAGGGAGGGGTTGGGGTGAGGAGGGGCTGGAGGAAGAGAGGGGTGAGGATGAGGAGGGGCGGTAGGGCAGGGAGGGGTGAGGAGGGGCTGTGGGGGGCAGGGAGGGGGAGGATGAGGATGGGGAGGGGGCAGGGAGGGGGAGGAAGGGAGGGGCTGTGGGGGGCAGAGGGGGTGAGGATGAGGATGGGGAGGGGGCAGGGAGGGGGGAGGTTGAGGAGGGGCTTTGGGGGGCACAGAGGGGTGAGGATGAGGAGGGGCTGTGGGGGGCAGAGAGGCGGGAGGAAGGGAGGGGCTGTGGGGGGCAGGAAGGGAGGGGTTGTGGGGGGCAGGAAGGGAGGGGTGAGGATGAGGAGGGGCAGTGGGGGCAGGGAGGGGGAAGATGAGGGGGGGCAGGGAGGGGGGAGGAAGGGAGGGGCTGTGGGGGCAGGGAGGGGGAGGATGAGAATGGGGAGGGGGCAGGGAGGCGGGAGGAAGGGAGGGGCTGGGAGGGGCAGGGAGGGGTGAGGATGAGGATGGGGAGGGGGCAGGGAGGATGAGGAGGGGCTGTGGGGGGCAGAGAGGGGTGAGGATGGGGAGGGGGGAGGATGAGGATGGGGAGGGGGCAGGGAGGGGTGGGGATGAGGAGGGGCTGTGGGGGGCAGAGGGGAGGATGAGGAGGGGCTGTGGGGGGCAGGGAGGGGGGAGGATGAGGATGAGGAGGGGCTGTGGGGGGCAGGGAGGGGGGAGGATGGGGAGGGGGGAGGATGAGGATGGGGAGGGGGCAGGGAGGGGTGGGGATGAGGAGGGGCTGTGGGGGGCAGAGGGGAGGATGAGGACGGGCTGTGGGGGGCAGAGAGGGGTGAGGATGGGGAGGGGGGAGGATGAGGATGGGGAGGGGGCAGGGAGGGGTGGGGATGAGGAGGGGCTGTGGGGGGCAGAGGGGAGGATGAGGAGGGGCTGTGGGGGGCAGGGAGGGGGGAGGATGAGGATGAGGAGGGGCTGTGGGGGGCAGGGAGGGGGGAGGATGAGGATGGGGAGGATGAGGAGGGGTGTGGGGGGCAGGGAGGGGTGAGGATGAGGATGGGGAGGGGGAGGATGAGGAGGGGTGTGGGGGCAGGGAGGGGTGAGGATGAGGAGGGGCTGTGGGGGGCAGGGAGGGGGGAGGATGAGGAGGGGCTGTGGGGGGCAGGGAGGGGGGAGGATGAGGAGGGGCTGTGGGGGGCAGGGAGGGGGGAGGATGGGGAGGGGGCAGGGAGGTATGGGGATGAGGAGGGGCTGTGGGGGGCAGGGAGGGGGGAGGATGAGGAGGGGCTGTGGGGGGCAGGGAGGGGGGAGGATGAGGAGGGGGAGGGGGCAGGGAGGGGTGGGGATGAGGAGGGGCTGTGGGGGGCAGGGAGGGGGGAGAATGAGGATGGGGAGGGGGCAGGGAGGGGGAGGATGGGGAGAGGCTGTGGGGGGCAGGGAGGGGGGAGGCTGAGGATGGGGAGGGGGCAGGGAGAGGGGAGGCTGAGGAGGGGCTGTGGGGGGCAGGGAGGGGGGAGGATGAGGAGGGGGAGGGGGAGGATGAGGATGGGGAGGGGGCAGGGAGGGGTGAGGATGAGGATGGGGAGGGGTGTGGGGGGCAGGGAGGGGTGGGGATGAGGATGGGGAGGGGGCAGGGAGGGGGGAGGATGGGGAGAGGCTGTGGGGGGCAGGGAGGGGGGAGCTGAGGATGGGGAGGGGGCAGGGAGGGGGGAGGATGAGGAGGGGCTGTGGGGGCCAGGGAGGGGGGAGGATGAGGATGGGGAGGGGCCAGGGAGGGGGGAGGATGGGGAGGGGGAGGATGAGGATGGGGAGGATGGGGAGGGGGAGGCTGAGGAGGGGTGTGGGGGGCAGGGAGGGGTGGGGATGTGGATGGGGAGGGGGCAGGGAGGGGGGAGGATGGGGAGAGGCTGTGGGGGGCAGGGAGGGGGGAGGCTGAGGAGGGGTGTGGGGGGCAGGGAGGGGAGAGGATGAGGAGGGGGCAGGGAGGGGGGAGGATGAGGATGGGGAGGGGGCAGGGAGGGGTGAGGATGAGGATGGGGAGGGGGCAGGGAGGGGTGAGGATGAGGATGGGGAGGGGGAGGATGAGGAAGGGTGTGGGGGGCAGGGAGGGGGGAGGCTGAGGATGGGGAGGGGGCAGGGAGGGGGGAGGATGGGGAGAGGCTGTGGGGGGCAGGGAGGGGGGAGGCTGAGGATGGGGAGGGGGCAGGGAGGGGGGAGGATGAGGAGGGGCTGTGGGGGCCAGGGAGGGGGGAGGATGAGGATGGGGAGGGGCCAGGGAGGGGGGAGGATGAGGATGGGGAGGGGGAGGATGAGGATGGGGAGGATGGGGAGGGGGAGGCTGAGGAGGGGTGTGGGGGGCAGGGAGGGGTGGGGATGTGGATGGGGAGGGGGCAGGGAGGGGGGAGGATGGGGAGAGGCTGTGGGGGGCAGGGAGGGGGGAGGCTGAGGAGGGGTGTGGGGGGCAGGGAGGGGAGAGGATGAGGAGGGGGCAGGGAGGGGGGAGGATGAGGATGGGGAGGGGGAGGATGAGGATGGGGAGGGGGCAGGGAGGGGTGAGGATGAGGATGGGGAGGGGGAGGATGAGGATGGGTGTGGGGGGCAGGGAGGGGGGAGGCTGAGGATGGGGAGGGGGCAGGGAGGGGGGAGGATGGGGAGAGGCTGTGGGGGGCAGGGAGGGGGGAGGCTGAGGATAGGGAGGGGGCAGGGAGGGGGGAGGATGAGGAGGGGCTGTGGGGGCCAGGGAGGGGGGAGGATGAGGATGGGGAGGGGGAGTATGAGGAGGAGTGTGGGGGCAGGGAGGGGTGAGGATGTGGATGGGGAGGGGGCAGGGAGGGGGGAGGATGGGGAGAGGCTGTGGGGGGCAGGGAGGGGGGAGGCTGAGGATGGGGAGGGGGCAGGGAGGGGGGAGTATGAGGAGGGGCTGTGGGGGGCAGGGAGGGGTGGGGATGAGGATGGGGAGGGGGAGTATGAGGAGGAGTGTGGGGGCAGGGAGGGGTGAGGATGTGGATGGGGAGGGGGCAGGGAGGGGGGAGGATGGGGAGAGGCTGTGGGGGGCAGGGAGGGGGGAGGCTGAGGATGGGGAGGGGGCAGGGAGGGGGGAGTATGAGGAGGGGCTGTGGGGGGCAGGGAGGGGTGGGGATGAGGATGGGGAGGGGGAGTATGAGGAGGAGTGTGGGGGCAGGGAGGGGTGAGGATGTGGATGGGGAGGGGGCAGGGAGGGGGGAGGATGGGGAGAGGCTGTGGGGGGCAGGGAGGGGGGAGGCTGAGGATGGGGAGGGGGCAGGGAGGGGGGAGTATGAGGAGGGGCTGTGGGGGGCAGGGAGGGGTGGGGATGAGGATGGGGAGGGGGAGTATGAGGAGGAGTGTGGGGGCAGGGAGGGGTGAGGATGTGGATGGGGAGGGGGCAGGGAGGGGGAAGGATGGGGAGAGGCTGTGGGGGGCAGGGAGGGGGGAGGCTGAGGATGGGGAGGGGGCAGGGAGGGGGGAGTATGAGGAGGGGCTGTGGGGGGCAGGGAGGGGTGGGGATGAGGATGGGGAGGGGGAGTATGTGGAGGAGTGTGGGGGCAGGGAGGGGTGAGGATGTGGATGGGGAGGGGGCAGGGAGGGGGGAGGATGGGGAGAGGCTGTGGGGGGCAGGGAGGGGTGGGGATGAGGATGGGGAGGGGGCAGGGGAGGGGGGAGTATGAGGAGGGGCTGTGGGGGGCAGGGAGGGGTGGGGATGAGGATGGGGAGGGGGAGTATGTGGAGGAGTGTGGGGGCAGGGAGGGGTGAGGATGTGGATGGGGAGGGGGCAGGGAGGGGGGAGTATGAGGAGGGGCTGTGGGGGGCAGGGAGGGGTGGGGATGAGGATGGGGAGGGGGAGTATGAGGAGGAGTGTGGGGGCAGGGAGGGGTGAGGATGTGGATGGGGAGGGGGGAGGAAGGGAGGGGCTGTGGGAGGCAGGGAGGGGTGAGGATGGGGAGGGGGCAGGGAGGGGTGAGGATGGGGAGGGGGAGGATGAGGAGGGGTGTGGGAGGCAGGGAGGGGGGAGGATGAGGAGGGGCTGTGGGGGGCAGGGAGGGGTGAGGATGGGGAGGGGGCAGGGAGGGGTGAGGATGGGGAGGGGGAGTATGAGGAGGAGTGTGGGGGCAGGGAGGGGTGAGGATGTGGATGGGGAGGGGGGAGGAAGGGAGGGGCTGTGGGAGGCAGGGAGGGGTGGGGATGAGGAGGGGGAGGATGAGGAGGGGTCCGGGGGGCAGGGGGGTCGGGGAAGAGGGTCCCGGGGGAGGGGGCTGGGGCAGGTCCCTCCCCGTGCGGGGCCCTTTGGGGCGCCTCCCCTCGCTCACCCGCTGCCCGGCTCCACCGGCTCCATCTTCCCGTTGCCAGGCGACACCATCAACATCCGGGAGGTACCACGGGGGAGGGGGAAGCCGGACTGAACCATCCTTTCCCCCGGGCGGGGGAGGGTCAGTCGCCGCGGAGCAGGGGGGTAGCGGGGCCGGGTCTCTTCTCCCCTCCCCCCCACTCCGCCCGCCGTGGCACCTCCCGGGGAGGGGAGAGCCCCGGGGGGTGGGGCGATGGGGGGGGGTTGGAGGGTGGGGTCGATGATGGGGGTTGAATCCTCAGAGACTGCGGGGGGGGGGGGGGATTCAATTTGTTAAAGTCCAATCAATTGGATTCAATTTGTTAAAATTTTAATGCAGAGTAATTAATGGGTGCAAAGCGACCCCAACAGCAGCATTAAACTGTGACTTATTTTTGCTTCCTCCTTCCACTCACTCTTCCCCGGGACCTTCCCTCCTGCCCTCTCTCTGCTGAATGCTCCCGCTGGCCTGACCCACATCACTAACACCATGGTGGGAGCAATACTGAGCCGTGGTGCCCGTCAGGGAGGAGTCGGGGGGGATGACAAATGACCCTCCTCTGGGTTTTTGCACTTGCTCAAAGCTCCAGAAAAAGAATATGATCTGGTTACTAATCACCCAGGCCACATCCCCCCGGGCCAAGTGGGGTTGCGAGCTGGTGCCCAGGGTCTCTCTGCTCCTGTACAATGGAGCTCAGAGGAGCCTGCTGTAAACTCTTCATGCCACCAGCTTCTGCACTTTGTAGCTGAGAGAGGGGAGACTCCCCGATCAAGGAGGCCCAGGGTCCCTGCAGGAGGAGTAGGGGGGAAGAGTGCGGACTGTAATGGAGTCCGTGCGGGGTGGGACCAGAATTTCCCCACGCATCCGAAATGTCTGGATTGACATCACAGAAACTGAGTGACCTGTGCCCAAAGATGTCCCCTCATTCATTGGTGCAGGAACTAGGGGTGCTGCTGCACCCCCAGTCTTGAAGAGTTTCAGAGTAACAGCCGCGTTAGTCTGTATTCGCAAAAAGAAAAGGAGGACTTGTGGCACCTTAGAGACTAACCAATTTATTTGAGCATGAGCTTTCGTGAGCTACAGCTCACTTCATCGGATGCATACTGTGGAAACTGCAGAAGACATATACACAGAGACCATGAAACAATACCTCCTCCCACCCCACTCTCCTGCTGGTAATAGCTTATCTAAAGTGATCACTCTCCTTACAATAAGAAAAGGAGTACTAGTGGCACCTTAGAGACTAACCAGTTTATTTGAGCATGAGCTTTCGTGAGCTACAGCTCACTTCATCAGATACAATGTGTATGATAATCAAGTTGGGCCATTTCTAGCACAAATCCAGGTTTTCTCACCCCCCGCGCACAAACTCACTCTCCTGCTGGTAACAGCCCATCCAAAGCGACCGCTCTCCCCACAATGTGCAGGATAATCAAGGGCCATTTCCAGCACAAATCCAGGTCTTCTCAGCCCCCCCCCCCCACACACAAACTCACTCTCCTGCTGCACCCCCAGTCTTGAAGCGCTTTCCATTATCTGCAGGGTTTACAGTTTACACACAGTAAACATTGTCCTGGCACCCCTGCCCTCGCTAGTTGATGATGATCCATTTTCCCCATAGGGCACCTCTCTGCCATCAGCACTAAGGTGCCTCGCTTGCCCGGGGCATGCAGAAGGCCAGGTGGACCCCTGCCCCACGCTGCCACTGCTGGGACCCCCATGCGGGGAGCTGGGGCCCTGCCCAGGGCTGAGGCTCCTTGTGCCTTGGGGTGGGGCTGGCTCAGGGCCCCCTTGAACCCGCGGTGGCAGCTTTCAGCAGGGCGACATCCATCCAGGTGCGGGGCCGGACCCTCAGGCGCGCGGGGCGTAGGAAGGTAGCTGGGCCCAACAGGGCTGGGACTAGGGGTGCTGCTGCCCCCAGCACCCCCACTTCACAAACGGCTCCGGCGCCCCCTGGGGCCGACGGTCCAGGCCCCTGGACGGGCCGCAGCGGGAACGGCCCAGGGGCCGCTCGGAGGGGCGGCCCCTGCGCTGGGAGGACTGGTCCGGGCAGGGGACGGCGGGGTCCCTCTTGCCCGCCGTAGGGGCTGTCTCGTTGACGCGGAAGCGGAACAGACACCGGAAGTAGGAGGGGCGGCGCGTGTCCCTCCAGCCCCGCGTTTCCCGCTGATCCCTGCGGGATGGGTGACGCCCGGGCGGAGCGCGCCCCGCATCCTCGCGCCGATTCGGGAGGGGGCGGGGCTGTTGGGGGAGGGGGCGGGCCTTCACATGTCCCCGCCCCCATTGCCCCTCCCTCACCCCCTGCGCCCAGCGCGGCCTCGCGTTGCTGAACGCGGCGGCGGCGGCAGCTGGAGCAGGAGGGAGCCGCTCGTCCCGGCCCTTGTGCCTCGGGCCGGGGTGGGTCTCGAGCAACCCGGTGCGGGGGTGAGGCTGCCGCCTGGGGCTGGCTGTGCTGGGGCCGCCTCCCTGAGCGGGGGCTTAGCCGGGGGTGGTTGGATCTCGGAGGAGGGGATTGCGCTGTGGGGGTGGGGCTGCATCCGGGGGCTGTAATTTGGATGGGGAGGGGCTGCAGGAGGAGGGGGAGCTGTGTCCTGGATGGGGGGGGGAGGGAGGGGCTGCAGGAGGAGGGGGAGCTGTGTCCTGGATGGGGGGGGGGGAGGGAGGGGCTGCAGGAGGAGGGGGAGCTGTGTCCTGGATGGGGGGGGAGGGAGGGGCTGCAGGAGGAGGGGGAGCTGTGTCGTGGATGGGGGGGGAGGGGCTGCAGGAGGAGGGGGAGCTGTGTCCTGGATGGGGGAGGGAGGGGCTGCAGGAGGAGCGGGAGCTGTGTCCTGGATGGGGGGGGGAGGGAGGGGCTTCAGGAGGAGGGGGAGCTGTGTCCTGGATGGGGGGGGGGGGGAGGGAGGGGCTGCAGGAGGAGGGGGAGCTGTGTCCTGGATGGGGGAGGGAGGGGATGCAGGAGGAGCGGGAGCTGTGTCCTGGATGGGGGGGGGAGGGAGGGGCTTCAGGAGGAGGGGGAGCTGTGTCCTGGATGGGGGGGGGGAGGGGCTGCAGGAGGAGGGGGAGCTGTGTCCTGGATTGGGGGGGGAGGGAGGGGCTGCAGGAGAAGGGGGAGCTGTGTCCTGGATGGGGGGGGGAGGGAGGGGCTGCAGGAGAAGGGGGAGCTGTGTCCTGGATGGGGGGGGGGAGGGAGGGGCTGCAGGAGAAGGGGGAGCTGTGTCCTGGATGGGGGGGGGGAGGGAGGGGCTGCAGGAGAAGGGGGAGCTGTGTCCTGGATGGGGGGGGGGGAGGGAGGGGCTTCAGGAGGAGGGGGAGCTGTGTCCTGGATGGGGGGGGGAGGGAGGGGCTTCAGGAGGAGGGGGAGCTGTGTCCTGGATGGGGGGGGGAGGGGCTGCAGGAGGAGGGGGAGCTGTGTCCTGGATTGGGGGGGGAGGGAGGGGCTGCAGGAGAAGGGGGAGCTGTGTCCTGGATGGGGGGGGGAGGGAGGGGCTGCAGGAGAAGGGGGAGCTGTGTCCTGGATGGGGGGGGGGAGGGAGGGGCTGCAGGAGAAGGGGGAGCTGTGTCCTGGATGGGGGGGGGGAGGGAGGGGCTGCAGGAGAAGGGGGAGCTGTGTCCTGGATGGGGGGGGGGAGGGAGGGGCTGCAGGAGAAGGGGGAGCTGTGTCCTGGATGGGGGGGGAGGGAGGGGCTGCAGGAGGAGGGGGAGCTGTGTCCTGGATGGGGAGGGGCTGCAGGAGGAGGGGGAGCTGTGTCCTGGATGGGGGGCGGAGGGAGGGGCTGCAGGAGAAGGGGGAGCTGTGTCCTGGATCGGGGGGGGAGGGAGGGGCTGCAGGAGAAGGGGGAGCTGTGTCCTGGATGGGGGGGGGAGGGAGGGGCTGCAGGAGAAGGGGGAGCTGTGTCCTGGATGGGGGGGGGAGGGAGGGGCTGCAGGAGAAGGGGGAGCTGTGTCCTGGATTGGGGGGGGGAGGGAGGGGCTGCAGGAGGAGGGGGAGCTGTGTCCTGGATTGGGGGGGGGAGGGAGGGGCTGCAGGAGGAGGGGGAGCTGTGTCCTGGATTGGGGGGGGAGGGAGGGGCTGCAGGAGGAGGGGGAGCTGTGTCCTGGATGGGGGGGGGAGGGAGGGGCTGCAGGAGGAGGGGGAGCTGTGTCCTGGATGGGGGGGGGAGGGAGGGAGGGGCTGCAGGAGGAGGGGGAGCTGTGTCCTGGATGGGGGGGGGAGGGAGGGGCTGCAGGAGGAGGGGGAGCTGTGTCCTGGATGTGGGGGGGGAGGGAGGGGCTGCAGGAGGAGGGGGAGCTGTGTCCTGGATGGGGGGGGGGGGAGGGAGGGGCTGCAGGAGGAGGGGGAGCTGTGTCCTGGATGGGGGGGGGGAGGGAGGGGCTGCAGGAGGAGGGGGAGCTGTGTCCTGGATGGGGGGGGGAGGGAGGGGCTGCAGGAGGAGGGGGAGCTGTGTCCTGGATGGGGGGGGGAGGGAGGGGCTGCAGGAGGAGGGGGAGCTGTGTCCTGGATGGGGGGGAGGTTTGCACGTTGGGGGATACTGATGGTTGCACAAAGGGAATAGTATTTTCTAGGCTGAGGAAGGATCTCACTTGCAACCCTGTATAAACGTGTCTCCTCCATAAGCATGCCTGATCCAGATGCTCTCAGCTTCTGTCTTCTTTTGGCCATTAAGGAGCACAAGGAATGTGTTTAACGGGTGCCTAGGCTCTGGGGCTAATGTTCTAATATATGTGGCTTGGGTTTGTCATGTGGTTGCTGCTTAAATCCCACTGAGATTCTTCTTGTGGTTCTCTTAATCCTGGAGTCTATCTTCCTACCCTACACTTAGTGTGGTCTCTGCCCTGGGGGTTTCTGAACATTTGCTTGTCCGTCTGTCCCATTACCAGGTGCACATTTTATACAGTACTGTACTTAGGATTATTTCCTTGACTGCTTCTCTTTTTGCTATGTATGGATTTTTGGGTGGTTTTTTTTTAATAGAATAAGCAATTAAGATTGCTAGAAACAATCTTGGGTGCCTACCAGGTACCAAGCAATTTGTAAAATTCCGTTTTTTACAAGCTCAGAAAATGAGCTAATAATTAAAACAGTTCTATTTGAAAACAGAAAAACTTTGGGTTGGAATGAATTTGCGACTCTGTCCCATCTCTGAGTGGTTAAATGGGAGATTCTGTGCTTCCAAATTAGCTGGCAATATGTAACAGGTGCCAGTGCCTGGAAAGCCAATTTTTCTGAGGATACAATTCTGTTAATTAATTGGTAGTTATTTCTGTGTGTATGAATTTCTCACACGCATTCTTTTTAAAACTTGTCTTTATTATGACTACACTATAATGACACGACAGCATCAAACCTTTCACAGCAATCTGTAAATGTAACATTGTAGCTAACAAACTAGTAGTTTTTTCTGCCCACTTGTTTTTTTTAATGTAGCAATGCCATCAGTGCTGAAGGAGGGTATTATTATTATTTTTGTAATTTGTATGTGATGAATAATGAATGTTTTATAGGCTCCGGAGCCTATAAAACATTAATCTTGTAACTGTAACGTAGTGTCAGCATTTCGAGATCCTTTTAATGTACATTTAGGTCCCTGGGCTCAGAAGCCAGATGTTAAAATGCATATTAATTACATGTTCTCCTACCCCCATTTGTTCTTAGTGGGGATGGGAGGGGACAAGAAGTGAGCACTGTGTTCCACCTGGGACCTTGAATATGTGTCCATTTTTATCCTGTTCTTTCTCCTTCCCCTCCCCATTCTGTCCCCTACACTTCACATTTGCTGTCCTCCCACTGGCTAGCTGATGCACTCCACTGTGAATTCAGCAGCACGATTCTGGAGTCAGCCAGAGGGTCTCAGGATAACTAAGCAAGATGCCTTCCTGTCCTTTGTGCTGCCCTCAAAAGGTGTGAATGTTACTTCTGCGGGCATTCTGCACCAAAAAAATAAAAATTCTGTACACAATATTTTGTTTGTCAAAATAACACTACATAATCATGCCAGTTTCAATTATTTTGATAATTTATTTCAAAATACCTGTCAGCTAGTACATCTGTAACAATACAGGTTTCAGAGTAACAGCCGTGTTAGTCTGTATTCGCAAAAAGAAAAGGAGTACTTGTGGCACCTTAGAGACTAACCAATTTATTTGAGCATGAGCTTTCGTGAGCTACAGCTCACTTCATCAGATGCATACCGTGGAAACTGCAGAAGACATTATATATGAGTTGAGAGGAAGTGGCAAGTCTGTTTGGTCAAGACCGACTGAAGGTGGACAGAAAGGTGGCTTCTGAGTTTCTCTCTTCACTTATCAAAAGTGAGTGAATGCAGATCTGTCAGCCCCTGTGTAAGATCCCTCCCCCACCTCAGTGAAGTAATTTTGGTAGACCTCTTAGCGTTTGGGTCATGTGATTAATTGGTTTTGCCCTGAGCTATTGGGCTGCTCTATACACATTTTAAAGAGAGTGGTCACTTTGGATGGGCTATTACCAGCAGGAAAGTGAGTTTGTGGGGGGGGAGGGTGAGAAAACCTGGATTTGTGCTGGGAATGGCCCAACTTGATGATCACTTTAGATAAGCTATTACCAGCAGGAGAGTGGGGTGGGAGGAGGTATTGTTTCATGGTCTCTGTGTATATAATGTCTTCTGCAGTTTCCACAGTATGCATCCGATGAAGTGAGCTGTAGCTCACGAAAGCTCATGCTCAGATAAATTGGTTAGTCTCTAAGGTGCCACAAGTACTCCTTTTCTTTTTGCGAATACAGACTAACACGGCTGTTACTCTGAAATCTATACATACAGTGATTAAGACTGATAATGAGAAGAGTCCATCTGTGTATGCGATCCTCTCCCAAACGGCATTAATGTTTGAGTGCCTGAAGAATGCGCTGCTAGTTGGTTACTCTACTGATGGTGAATTTCTGTAGCTAGGATGAGGTTCCCTTATTGTGTTTCAATATGGGCTGTGAGGAAGATTGTCCTAGTCATTAGTTTAGGGTCAGATTCAGATCTAATGTGATTTTGGGTAACTCCTTTGAAATCAGAGGGCTTAATCCAGGGCTGATTTTGACCTCTGGCGGGTTTGACAAAGATCTTTGATTCCATTCATTCAACATCTCACTGTGTGAACAGTGTAACGTTTGAGAGCCAGCCTGGGGAAAAATATTGCCTTCCCTATTCACTAGGGGAGTAGGATCTTGCTAGCCATGTCCCTGTCTTCTCCCAGCCTCTCACGTGATAAGAATATGACTTGCAAACAACTACTGTTTGGCTTCTGTCCTCTGGTCTGATGTGCGTAGCATTAGGGGAAGAGCTTTGAAATTGGCTTATTCGTCCAGTGGTCAGAACACACTGCTGGAATTTTTTAGATGTTAATGGTTAGGACAGAAGAGCGGTACTGGAGCAGTTATAAGGATATGGCTGGCAGGCACTTAAAAAAAAAAGAAGCCATCAAACATTAACAGCACATTGTACGAGCGCTGCAGAGTTCAGTACATGAAATGACGCCCAGCCTGGGGGCGGAGGGTGTGTGCATGTGTGGAGAGGAGCATGCATTACAAATAGTAGCACAGTAACTGAATCACCATCGGAAGATTTGGCTCTGATGCAGAAGGAGTGGGGTATTTTAATGTTTGCCATTTGTGCCAAGGTAGGTGAATACTGGAGCCAGGGAGTGAAGAATGGGCTCTGGTGATAGCTTCTCCCTTCTCTTGCAGCTGACTCTCAGACCTGGGATGCTGGGCCTGTCCAAGTAGGGTGCCGAACCTCTTTCCCCCTCGTTCTTCTGGGCTGAGATGCTTTCTCACTTCGGGCAAAGTCTTGGTCACACTGATGTCATCTGGAGCTTTGCTCTTGACATCAGTGAGCCCAGGATTTCACTCTGATGCTAATAACAGCTCCTGCCCTTCTCCTTAACTGTGTACTTGGCACGCTGCTGCTGCCAATAGATAGAAATTAAAGATTTTGCGGGGAGGGACCCTAGTTCTCCCCACAATCCAGGACTAGTTCAGATGGTTCTCTACGGTATAGCTTTCCACAGCTTTGGCTGGTCTAATTTTAAATAGCTCAAGCAAGTTGCTAGTAATCTGCTTTTTTCACACACAGATCTCAAAGCACAAAGGAGGGGTCACTGTTAGCATTATCCCCGTTTGACACATGGGGACCACAAAGGTCAGAGAATGACAGTGACTTGCTGAAGGTTATACACATGGGCTGGGAATACGGTGGTAGTAATGGTTCCCAGGTTCCCATTTGTGGTGGGACTGGGTCACTCTGCTTGCTCAGTGTTGCCTTTGTCCAACACAAAGTAACACTCCCCTCTCCCTGGGCATTTGAGAGTAGCCCTGGTTGGGATCGCTCCTGTGGAATAAGGTGTTGTGCTGACATAGTATTAAAGTCAAATTCAAGTCAATTGGAAGAGATTGCCTTGATCAGGAAAATGCAAAATTAATTTATAAATAGATTGATAGGTAGATAATCTGATTCAAGTGCGACTCTAGTGCTGGTTTATTCCGTTTATCCACAGGACAGCCTAGTCTCGTTTCCAAACCCTGTTGTTTGGCTCATATTACTTTTAAGTATTGTTTTCTTTGATTAACAATCACCCCTTGGATCCAACAAGATCCATTGCTGCGCACACAACTGCTCAGCAACTTGGCTTTCAAGCTGCAGCCTCCCTGCTCCCGAGTTTGATCTGAATTTGTCTATCTAGACTAAGTTCTGTGATAGGGAGCTTTGTTGCCTTGTGTGTCTGTAAAGCACAGTTGTTATTGCTGTATGATACTGCGCAAACCCAAAAATACATGCTGAACCCCCTGCCAGGGCCAGGCAGAAACCCTGCACTTCTCTTCTTTATCAGAGAACTGAAAGCTTGTGCAAATGGAGCCAGCAGAGATTGGTCCAGGAATATCTGCCAAGTTGAGGGTGTGATCTGCCAACCCTCAACAGGATCTTGTTGTTTAAGTTTGTGAAAGGGGAAGGGCCTTTCTAAACAAGGCTGCTGGCTGTCAGAGCTATCTGAGACACTGCTGGCTGCAACTGTGCTTGGCTTCCAGTGAAGAGGATAACAGAAGTAGGCTTCAGGGGGTTAGCAACTGTGTGACTGCTGGCTGCATGATGTTTCTCTGGGGCTCTCTGCTAGCTGGGGAGCCCTGGCATTGGCTAAGAAAGGAACCAATGGCTGCATGAATGGCCCCAGCAGCTGCAGCAAAAGGGTCTGACAATAGTTGCTGAGTGGAGCAAACAAATCTTTTCTGTGTGTACAATAAAAATTGGCAGGCAGTGAGGGCTTATCAGCTAACTCAGTTCTCCAGCTTCCAGAGGGCAGGGTGGGTGATCTGGTTCCTGTTCGAGTGTTAGCTGCTGCTGCGTTGGAATAATCCCCGCAGTCACAAAAAACACAAGCTTAATCTGAAACGTACCCCTTTTAAAAAAAAAAAAAAAAAAAAAAAAGGTACAACTCTAATGTTGACTTTCCAGCCCTGGAGATGGAATTCATCTTTGCATCCCCTGGATTGTGCAAGGCAAGGAGCAGTAGTACTGTACTACCCCACCATTGTGGGCAGACCCTCCCAAGGGGAAGAGAGGTCAGTCTCCATGGTGCATTCAGTCCTAGGCCTCTTTGCTGAGGCTGCTAACTATTGTGCTGCTTGTTAATTTTGGTGATGGCAGCACCTGTCTGCTGGGAATGAGACTGAGACTCCCCAACGTCATTTGGTGTAGGCCACGGAACAGTCGGTGGATAACGCTTGATCGCTGCCAGCATGGGCTAGAATCGAGCCAGCAACCTGGAAGTGAAATAATCTCTCTCCTTCCCAGTCCCCTGAACCATCCACTTGCTGTATCTGAAACGCAGCACTTGGGCAATGCGTGCCCAGTGCACCAGCCCAGATTTCCTTCGGAGCCAGTGCTTCATGTTCTTGAGCCTTCCACTCCCAGCAGACTCCTGTGTGCAGACAGAGCTGGAGCGATAGCCGCAGCCTAGGATCAAAGCAGCTCTTTCTGTTTTAGATCCTTTTCACTTCCCAGGGAGCAACTTTTGATCTTTGGTTGATGCTTTATTCTTTCTGAGCTAGATGGAAGCTAACTAAATGCAGCTGCTGCTGCTTTTCATTGACAGAAGGCCTGCGCCTCTTCTGATGTTCCTGGGGGCCCCCTTGAGAGCTGCAGTGGTGCTAGATGGGACCTGCTGCTCTGCGCGTGGAGAAGTAGCCTCTCTGTGTCGGTTGCCTCCAGTGGGAGTCTTCTCCCTGTATTTCTCAGATGCTTTCACTGACTCATAGCTGCTTCTGCCTTGATCTCATATCTCGCTCAAATAGGTTCTGAATCTTTAAGATGGTATTTAAAGTTTTGGTGAGATGACTGATGCAGTTAAAGTCCATTCTCTGTATAGTGTACGCAGCGAGGGGAAGCCTATCCACCCCAAGTCAGGATACAAGCTGTGCGGACTCTTACATTGATGTGATACAGGTTAAGTGTCTCCATTCCGGAGGTGTTGGAGCTTCGGGTCCTGTGATAAACAGGCAGGTAGCTCAGTGTCGCCAATCACCATTGCTGTGAATTCCCTCAGCGTCTTTTGATGAAGTGTTTCAGAGTAACAGCCGTGTTAGTCTGTATTCGCAAAAAGAAAAGGAGTGCTTGTGGCACCTTAGAGACTAACCAATTTATTTGAGCATGAACTTTCACGAAAGCTCATGCTCAAATAAATTGGTTAGTCTCTAAGGTGCCACAAGTACTCCTTTTCTTTTTGATGAAATGTTATTTTGTAACTTGTTACAGAGACAGTAGGGGAAATTGCTCCAGACATCCCTCTGCTTTCTCTTCTGGGCTGCGGAGGGACTATTCTTTGTTGATGATTGTTGCAAAAGGCTCTCCCACCTATATAGAGTCTGAGCCTACAGTACTGTGTTCTAAGACAGCCTGGAGAAGAATCAGTACTTGGAGCCCCAGGCTGTGTTGTCTCTTTGTGCCTGACGTGTGTTTCTGAAGGTGTGTGCAGCACTAGGATCAGGAGGGAGCCTACAAGGAGGCAAAAAAGTAAAGAACGGCTTGCAAACCGATCACCTTCAGAGCCAAGTGGGCTCAGCACAGAGCAGGGTCGATCCATCTTGGTCAAGTCCCACTGATGAGCACAAACTGTCTTAGCTGAGGTGATGATTCAAGCAGACTCAAGCCAGGAAACTTGCAGTTGAGGCTTATGGCTTTTCCTGTGGAAAAGCCACTGTCCGCCACTCTTCGGAGCCTTGTTTACTGTCTTGTGACGAGCTCGTAGAAACTGGAAAACTGTATTTCCGTCCCTGCAGCGTTTACCCTCCCATTTGAGAAATGCTCGTTTTTCTTTTGCCTCTGTGTTTCCAGTGCAGAGAGCAAGCTGCTCCCTTTTGTTCACGTCTGTCAATAAACCAGCATTGCTGGTGATGCCAGTGTAGCATCCCACTGCTCTGCTGCCTTGTCTACCCAGACTGGGAATTGAACAGCAGTCTCCTGCGTGGCCACTAAAACCCCAGTTTTATCTTGGCAGTTCTCCCAGCTCCTGCTGGCCCAGGTGGGATCTGGACTGGTGTCTCCAGCAGGCATGGTAGGTTAAATCATTGCAGACAGGCCAGCTTCTATGCCTTCTTTTCAGGTCAAGTGCTTTTTAAGGCATTAACAGTGAAGCTGGTGTTCAGAAGGGCTAGGGCTGTTCGGTATGAGGAGCTGTGAACCCTTCAGGCCCCAGTGGTGTTTCTAGTGTACAGAGTGTCTCTGTAAGTGAGGTGGAGGCAGGGTTCTCGCTGACCTGTAACGTGTTTTTCTCTCTGTTCCTGGCTACATCCTCTGCTTGTTCTGCTGGCATGTGGAATGCACTAGCTGATCTCTCCAGGTGCTGCACCTGGGCCCATGGAAATCGCTGGTGCGTGCTGGGTCAGGTTGGTCTGTCCGTTAGGGAATAAAGAGGAGTCAACGGAAAGGAACAGCTTTGTTCCAGAGAGAACTTCACGGAGGTAGCTGCTTTCCCCTGTACTTCAGGTGGAACAGAAGCTGGCGCTCTGCCTCGTGGAGAGCGATTTCTGCCTTGCCTTTGTGTTTCGGGTTGTTAGTGGGATTGCTTTGTGCCTGCTCCGCTCCGTGTTCAGCATATCAAGCGCTCTACCTGGCCTAGCTGTTTAATTATGTATGGCCTGAACATCCCATCTGGATTCGGGATCTGGCTTCTCATTAACAGCCCCGCACAAGAACGTATCTCATTTTCAGTACAAAGCTTACTCGGTGGTTACAGGGAGATCGTATTCCACAGCTAGCTTAAGTTACCTATTGACGGCTGAGACACTCCCCATGTGGCCCAGCGATGGCATTCCATATTCTGTTCCAGAATCCATTTGCCTGCTGTGTGTTGAATGTTTTCTCCACTCTTCCCATCCCCTTAAAAGACCTGAGATTCATGGATGAGTCGTGGGGATGAGGCAGCAGTTGATGGGAACCTTGCCTCTCTGTGAGGGGTAGCAGTGTTGTCCCCGGTTGGTGGTGGGCCGCAGCAGGAAGTTCTTGCTCCTGTCTTGCAGCTGTCATGTTGCATTTCTCCTCACACTGTTTCTTCCCTCTTGGCAGATCTTTTGTCTGAATTTGGCTCCTGATTGAAGTTGACGGATAATGGAAACATTCCCCTGGCGATGTCTCTGGGGCGACTCCTCCGACGTGCCTCTTCAAAAGCCTCTGACCTCCTGACCTTAAATCCCGGTGGTGGCGGTGGTTCGTCCTCCGTACTGGATGGGGAGATTATCTACTCCAAGAACAATGTATGCGTCCACCCTGCTGAGGTGCTGCCAGGTGTCGGGGAGCATCACCCAGGTGATGCAGTGCTGCACTTGCTGCTCACTCTTCTTTCTGTCTCTGGGAGCATCTGCGTGTCCATGTCTGCATGGGGTTGGCATGCATCTGAGTCTGAGCACTTCAGGGGTGTTATCGTGGGGTGTGGGAGGTTAGAGCTTCTGCCACCCAATACAGGCAGTATTCCAGAGGGACTGAGGAAAGGCATCCGCTGAGCTGAGCCGCCACTTGTTCTCATCAATGTATCTGTTGTTGTCCAAGGAGCCCTTTGGTGGTTTGAGCAGGGGATGGAGCAGTGGGATTCCTGGCTCTGCCACTGCCTCCCTGTGTGACAATGCACTGATCACGTCACCTCTCGGGGCTTCAGTGTCCCCAGCTATAAACAAGGGCAAATGGTACTTGCCTTGGTTACTGGGGAAGTTGGGTAATGAGCGTTATCGTTAATGTCTGTAAAGTGCTTTGAGATCTCTAGAGAGGGTCAGAGTTGTCATTTAATGTGTAACACTTGGTCCATCCCTCCCTCAGCTGCACTCCGGGATGTCAAGTGCCATCACACCACCCTGATGGAACAAGCAGCCACTGCAGGCATCCGAGGACAAGGAAAACCCTGATATTGGCTTCACTGGAGTCGATACAGGGCTTTTCTTCAAGACAAATGCTGCTTTCTCCCCATTCTTGTCTGCTAGTGGGACCCTGTGTATCCTTGTAAATGGATACCCGCTACTGGCTTAATATTGCAAAATAATTATTTTGCAAATATTGGTTTGCATTAGACTAGTGTGTGTGTGTGTGTGTGTGATTATTTTGGGTTGGCTTTCCAGGAACCTTCTAGACCAAATACTCAGGAGTAACCAGTGTTTAGTGCCCACGTAGAATGGGGATAAATAAACAACGGTGCAAATCTGACGTAAAAGTCTGTAATTCAAAATTCGCTCTTGATTAGTTGCATAACTCGTCCAATCAGGGGACTGAAATGATGGCATGTGATTTCTGTAGCTACCCAGCCCAGTAGGTATTTGGCAGATGAAATTCAATGTTGATAAATGCAAAGTAATGCATATTGGAAAACATAATCACAACTATACAGACAAAATGATGGGGTCTAAATTAGCTGTTACCACTCAAGAGAGAGATCTTGGAGTCATTGTGGATAATTCTCTGAAAACATCCACTCAGTGTTTTTGCAGTGACAGTTTAAAAAACAAACAGAATGTTAGGGATCATTAAGAAAGGGATAGATAATAAGACAGAAAATATCTTATTGCCTCTATATAAATCCATGGTACGTCCACATCTTGAATACTATGTGCAGATATGGTCGCCCCATCTCAAAAAGGATATACTGGAATTGGAAAAGGTTCAGAAAAGGGCAACAAAAATGATGAGGGGTATGGAACAGTTTCCGCATGAGGCGAGAGTAATGAGACTGAGACTGTTCAGCTAGGAAAACAGACAGCTAAGGGGGTTATGATTGAGGTCTATACAGTCATGACTGGTGTGGAGAAAGTAAATAAGGAAGTGTTATTTACTCCTTCTCATAGCACAAGAACTAGGGGTCACCCAATGAAATTAATAGGCAGCAGGTTTAAAACAAACAAAAGGAAGTATTTTTTTCACACAGTGCAGTCAGCCTCTGGAACTCTTTGCCAGAGGGTGTTGCAAAGGCCAAGACTATAACAGGCTTCAAAAAAGAAATAGATAAGCTCATGGAGGATAGGTCCATCAAGTGACAGGGGATGGATCACTTGGTGATTGCCTGTTCTGTTCATTCCCTCTGGGGCACCTGGCATTGGCCACTGTCTGAAGACAGGATACTGGCCTAGATGGACCTTTGATCTGACCCAGTATACCCGTTCTTATCTACTTATTCATAAACCATATGCAGATTCAAAGGGATTATTTGCAAATAATGAATATTTGAGAATTTCACAGTCTGTTTGTGGAGGAGAAAATCTGCCAAATGACTGGATTCCTTTAGCCCAGCTGTATTGGCAATGGAGGGGGGCAGGGGCTAAATATGGCTGATAAATGTCCTGAGAATACAGTTTAAGTCCTAACTTGTTGGTCCTGTGCTCTCTTGAAGGCTATTTATGCTTGTACATGGAGAAAGATGAGCTACTTGGTACTACGCTTATCCTTGCCTGGGTCCCAAACTCTCGTATTCAGAGGCAGGATGAAGAAGCCCTGCGCTATATGACCCCTGAGAGCTCCCCGGTCCGTAAAGCTCCCCGCAAGCGTGGCCGCCACACTCAGGGGTTTGGCACCGTCCAGCAGGCTTCCCCAACTGATCAGAAACGAGCAGTAATCCCGAAAGACGACGAGATCTTGGCTGTATCTCAACTTGTCAGAGATGTGGCTCTCCTCGGCTCCCCTTCTGAAGAAGGGGAGAAGCTGTCTCAGTGTTGCCTGGCAGCTGACGGTACCCACAATTCCACACAGCCTGCCCACAGTGACTCAGGAATCTTATCGACAATCAGCTCTCAGGAGGAGCAGAACAGATCGGAGTTGTCAGTGGAGGGGACAGAGGAAGGGCTGGAGTGCAGGCTAGAGCAGGGGGAGGACGAGGGCTCCTTGGAGCTGTCTGCTGATGATGTGAGCAGGGATAGTACTTTTGACTCTGATTCTGATGCCTTCTCCTCCCCGTTCTGCCTCTCTCCCATCAGTGAAGCCCTTGGGGAAGGCAGCAGCTCTGTGTTTCTGGATAATGAAAGCAGGTGAGTTTGTCACATTTTTACAGCTTCCTGGTGGGTGGGGTGGGGTGGGGTGGAGGTGAAAGGAGGCTGAAGGCTTAAGAACATAAGGAAGCGAATGTACTTAAAAGCTGCACTGAGCTCAGTTTAGTTGCTCTTTCATTGGGTTTGCTTTAATTCCCCTTCTCATTGTTTCATTCCCTTGCTTGAAATCTAATTTGAAAAGCCTTTGGGAAAATTCCCTGAGTTAGCTATTCCCCGCTCTGCTGACTGGAACCGTTCAGACTCTTCCACCCTTCTGTGCCCATAAACTCATTCTGCAGGCTCACGCTGAGTCCCCTGGAACGTGAACCTGCTTGTCTGTCGTGGGCACTTTTAGCATGTGTCTCACTATGGTAAGAGGTTGTCACGGCAAATTTTTTGGTGGCCTCAGAGTGCGGCCACCAACTCTCACTGGTGGCTGCACTGACGCTTTCCTAAAATACTTCATTAACTTTAGGCAAAACAATGAACTATACGCAAACTCACATCCAAATCATTGTAGTGTCTATTTATAGGGTTTTTTGGCAGCCTCAGGAACAGAAATAATGCTGCCCCGTCCTTCAGCCCCGCCGTCCAGGGCTTCGCAGGTCCTGGGGCTTGCTGTCAAAAGTGATATTTGTATCTTTGTTAATATCACAGCACACTGAGTAGCTTACCTGGGAGGCTATGAAAAATGTTGTTAACCAACATACAAGTATCGCTTTTCACAGATGGCTAGAAGTCTGCTGTGAAAAGTGATAATGGCATGTTTGTTAATATCACTTTTCGCAACAAGCCCCAGGACCCATTAAGCTCTGGATGGGGGGACAAAGGGGGAGGCAGCGGGGGCCTGGGGCGATGGTGGGATGGATGCGGGGCCGGGGGAGGCAACGGGGGCCCGGGCCGTGGTGGGATGGATGCGGGGCCGGGGGAGGCAACGGGGGCCCGGGCCGTGGTGGGATGGATGCGGGGCCGGGGGAGGCAACGGGGGCCCGGGCCGTGGTGGGATGGATGCGGGGCCGGGGGAGGCAACGGGGGCCCGGGTGATGGGGGTGGGTGATGAGTCCAGCTGTTGCATGGCCACAGTCGGGGCCTAGTGTCTGCTGCCATGCGGCCAGGACTGCGCTCAGTGCCCGTGGCCAGAACCTGGAGCTGGGGACAGGAACTGCATGACTGGAGCCAGGGATCAGAGCCCGCTGCAATGCAGCTGGAGAGAAGGGTCAGTGCCCAGGGCTGGTGCCTGCCACCGCATGGCCAGAGTCCGGACCTGGGTGCCAGAGCCCAAGAGTGCATGGCTGGAGCCAGGAGTCAGCACCTGCCACTGTGTGGCTGGAGACAGCGCTCACTGCTGTGTGGCTAGGGTGAGGGGTCAGCACCCCAGGCCAGTTCCCACCACTGAGTGGCCGGAGCCCAGGACCAGACCTGCAGGGGATCAGCACCAGGGGCTAGAGTCACATGGCTGGAGCCTGGGGCCAGCGCCTGGAACTGGAGGCCAGAGGCCTACTGAAGCCCCGCAGCTGGAGCCAGGGGGTCAGCACCTGCGGCCAGAGCCAGGGGTTGGCGCCCAAAGCTCCGTGTTTGGAGCCCACTGCCATGTGGCTGAGACTGGAGGTCAGCGCCCGTGGCCAGCACCTGCCACTGCGCGGCTGGAGCCTGGAGTTGGAACCAGGGGCCAGAGGCTGAAGCCTTGCAGCCGGAGGCCAGGGTCGCGTGGCCAGAGCCGGGGGCGGGGGTTGTCAGTACCCGCTGCCCTGTGGTTGGAACGGGCAAGTTCCTGAAGTCCCGCTGCTGGAGCCTGCCACCTAAACTCCCTCCCCCAACATGGGTCAAGAACTCGCCTTGCTCCTGCAGCGTTGTGCCCCACCTCTCTCCAGAGGTAGTGCATCCAGGAGCAACAAGGAGGGAGGGGGAGGCTCTGATGTCCTTCCCCCACCCCATCACCACCCAGGAGGCTGTCCTGGGTGGACGAAAAGCCCCTGGTGGCCGCATGCAGTCATGGTGGCTGCATTTGAGAAATTTTGATCTAGATGGGATCCAATCCTCCTCGGGGGTGCCTGCAGTAGGCTCTATTTGGGGATGAGAACAACACCTTGGCAATGAGTTAATGACTTGAATGCACCTGCATCCTTGCTGCACATTGCACTAGCACTGGACAATATTTCATATCTGTCTGGCCTGTATTCTCTGTAGTTGCTCCCAACCTTCACCAGTGGTGGGGCTGTATGTGCCGCAGTCCCTAGGCACAACTAGGCTAATGTAAGGATACTGCTGTGATTTAAAACTGCCCTGGAAACTGGATTCAAGTCATCCTTTGTGTCTCAAAAATGCCCAGAATTTATGAAACCTTGTAGGTTGGACAGATTTTGCCACTTTCCTTTATAGGATGATCTGAAACCCTGAAAACAGCCAGGGCTTATAAAGGAAGTGCCATATCAATTGTAAGTCGAGCTGCACTCTCCGAGCCACTACATAAAGGTCCAGTGCTCTGAGCAGTTCAGACGCACTCTGCAGTTGGTCTGTACCGTAAGTAACTGCAGGTCTCCAAGGTTGTCCGGGATGGAGCTGTAGAGGAGATCATTGGAATGTGATTAAATAAAAGCTCCAGAATAGTGCAGCAGCCTACAGCTGTCTGGCATGTGTGTGATCCATCCTGCTGGTGAGGGCACCTTCATGTGGCCACAGGGTTGTACTGCATGTAGGCACATAACATGCCCAGAGCAGATTTAGCATGGTTCTTCAGGTCACATGGAAGAACAATGTTAGTCTGAAAACTTGTGCATCTTAACATGGTATCCTACACTGGCCCTTGCCCCTTTTGACAGTCAGCACATTGTTGGATTTCTTACGCTACATATGGTATTTGGGATTAAAGGGAGGCTGTTAAACAGATTTTGAAAAACACTTCCCTATTAATAACACACACAACACTTTGGATTATTAAATATCGCCATTTTTAATAATCTAACTTCATTCTGTATGTTTACTCCACGTCCTTCCCTCAGCTTGAATGATGAAAATAGATTAGTTGGCTGCACTTGTTATCAGGAGGTTTCTAGTTATTTTCATGTTCAAGTTCTCTCACACTAGCACAGTGCTGCAATGTGTAGGATTTTACATGCTTTATTGCATTTTCTTCCACAGAGGGTGGTGATGCTTTAAAGTTCTGTAGTCTTGATGGATTTTAAAAAATGGAAACACCTCAGTTAGTCTTAGACTTTAAACAAAGCCTACAGCTGTCAGCTGGAGCCATCTAGGAACTGGCTCTGCTCCTTTGAAAGAAGTAACGCTACTAAGAGGACATTCCAGTTTCTTTTTTAGAAAGCGGTTTTCTGTCAGGACAATATCTAAATAAACCCTTGGGGAATTTGCATTTATTTTCAATGCTTGTAGTCACTGGGTGATGACATGTCTGCTCCTGACTGTTGCAAAGAAACTTCATGTTGTAAGGTGCCCAGGCCAAATCTTGGGTTGAATTTGGCCTAAAATTTAGGCCTCTTAAAAGCCGGTTATCACAAAACCTAAGTGCAATGAAAATACATCCATTAATACTTCTTAGTTTCAGTGGAAAGTTTTAAAAACAAAAAATATTTCTCCAATTTTATCTGTTTAATGTATATGCTCTTCTGTAACACTTATCACTATAGTATGTCTTCCAAAACTATTGACTTAATCCCACAGATTGAGGTGGGAATGAATGATCCCCGTTTTACAGATGGGGACAGAAGTACAGTGAGATCGTGTTGCACTCAAACTCTGAGCCCACATCTCAGAAACCCCAATCCAGTGCCTTAGCCGCAAGACTGTATTTTCTAAACAGCAACATTTTGCTAGGGCTCTAGACCCTGAGAGTAAAGTTGACTAGACGGAGCCCACGAACAGTTAAAATTTCACATCCCAACTGAAATTTAAAAAATGAACAGTGAAAAGTCAGAGTTTTAAAATTCGTTCAGCATTAGTAATCTGAGGCAGAGATAGTGATAAGGAAGGAACATGATTTATTTTAACTTTGTTTTACCTCTGAATTGCTACAGCATTTCCTTACAGGCGTGTCGGTTAATCTAGCTCGCGTGAGCCATCTGGTGGCTAATCCAAAGTACTTCTGCCGTTGGTTCAAAAAAGCAGTGGCGACCTTTTGAAGACACTTTTGAAACAGGCATGTTTCCTTATCTGGCACTGATTTAAGAAACCTTTGGTGCAAGTGGCACTGGCAGGTGACTTGCAGCAGATCAATAAAACATGGATATTTCATTGTTTGGGGTTGACAGGCTTCTGTCTAATCGATGAGTTTGTATGGCACCTTGCTTCTCACCATGGCACTGTCTTACAGGGCATTGTAAAGCACGCTCCCTGAAAACTGCTAACTAACTGAAATTTTCCATGGGAAACTTTTCTAAAATCTTGTTAGGCAGCGTTCTCCTGTGTGCTTCCTGCATTCGCTCCCTGTTTTTATTCCTAGAGTCACATGCATGAAAATGGGCTCCTTGTTTCTGAATTTCCTCTGCTTGCTGTTCCCTATCTGAGTCAGAATGAGAGTGCAGATAAAATTTCCGTTGCTGGCAGACTCATTCTTTTCTGAAGAGGAATAAATGTCTCCCCTTATTTTTTTTTTTCTTCCCTTGGTTTTGGGTTGTTTTCATAAAGATTCTGTGCCTTCCCTGAGATCACTTCACAAAGCCAAAGGGATACATTTAACAGGTTCTGTCCAATCACAGTCCCCCCACAGCAGCCAGTGACTGAGAGGAATGTGATATTGTTTAGGTGAGGTGTTGGGAATAAGCAGCAGGTGCCCCCAAACTCCTTAGAACTCCTATGAACTAGGAGAAACACGTGTTCATCCAGAAGTGATCGGCTTGATGCCAGAATTATTGGGTAAAAGTCTGCGGCCTGTGCAGGAATTACTGGGTGAGGTTCTCTGGCCTGTGTTGTACAGGGAATTGGACTGGGAGGTCACAGTGATCCATTTGTGCCTTAAAATCTATGAAAACCAGAAAGGGTGGGAGTGGGGAAGTCTCAGTATATATAACATGCACAGACTGTTCCAGGTGCTGGATGCATTCTGTGCAAGTATAGCTTCAGTAGGTTTCATTGAAGTGAAGATTTAACAGAAGAGACGGAATCTCCAAGTTATTGCAGAGGCTGGGCAGAACACATTTCACATAAGGAATACGGTGCATCTTTCAAATGCAGCAACCTTAAAGCATGCAGCCTGGAGCATCCCTGTGATAACACACAGCCTCATGCTAAGGAAGACCCTACAGTAACGTGCTGGTGTGTGCAGAATGGGGGGGACGGAGGGAAAGGAATAGATTAGAGGCATTTTAGCTTCAGTGTGAACCCTTAAACAGCAAACTAATTTTTTTAAATGATTGTAAATTAGGAAAAGTGCCCAGTGTTAAATAAACTGTTTGCTTATCAGTTTGCAGCGCTGTCAGGAATCCCATGTAGTGGTTGATGCTTTCACCTGAGTTGCAAAATTCCGAAGGCTAATAGTGAAGGGGAGAGTGGGATCATTTCTGTACACGTTCTCAGCTCCCTTTTGGTGGAGCCTGGCACCTGCTCCTGTGTGGGGTGCTCTTGTGAATTTGGGGAGCTGGTTTCTGCTCAGACTGCCAGTGCTCTCCATAGTCACATGCCTACAGGGAGATGTTCAGTTCATGAGCTGCCAAAAATAATGGTAGCTCTTTAAGGGATTTCATTTGGTGGTGGCAGAATTGGACATAATTGTTTTTAACTAGTTCTCTTCTTCCTTTTTTCCCCTGTTCCTCATCTCCTGCCACTCCACTGTTATTCTTGGGTTAGATGTCAGGGAATGTTGTCTCATATTTCAAAGGGAACTGAGTCAGATTCTGATCTGAGCTCTGCCCCGACTTATTGTGTGGCCATGGACAAGTTACTTAGCCTCCATTTCCCTGGCAATAAAGATGGGTTTATTGTACCTCCCTTCATCCTGGGGGGTGAGTACCATTTGACTCTTCTATACAATATCTTTTAGCCAAAGTTCTCAATGTTGCTTTAACTGACGGTTAGGCCAGATCTGGACTGTTGAGTTGTTACTGGATTTTGTGCTGTGTATTATAACGAGGATTTTCTGTGCCTTGCCACAATAACTCCCAGTTAACGGCAGTTTCCCCTTGTAATGGATGGCAGCATTACTAGAAAATGTCCACACTTGTGATGAGCTGCAGTCACTGGAGTTTGCAAAGGAACTTGAAACTGCTTCTGGGGACAGTTGTTGGCCTCAATTCTCCCACTGACTTCAAGATGGAGTGGACATATCATGGAATTGTCTCCAGTGGATAACACAGGTGGAATTAAAGGCAACATTTAGCTGTGCTGTTAGAACTCAGTTATTCTGCTGATGCATGAGCCAGAATATACTCCAGCTCACACTTCCCTAGCTGTGTTTGCTGTGCAGGGCTGGCAAAAATATCTAGTATTATATGTTAGCCACTGAAAGCAGCGGGTCTGACTCTGATACGCACACCTCAGAGTACATCTGTAAGAAGCTGCCATTTTTACAGAGCCACTTTTCATAGTAGAACTGTGCTGTAGCTTAGTTCTTGGTGGTCCTAAACAGACATCATTTCAGAGAGGAAACAAAACTCTTCTCTCAGACAGTCTCGGGGGAACACACAACACAAGGAAAAGGCTCCTCTGGAGTCCTGCTTGATGCAATTTTTACAGATTTGTTGCACATCCTATTGTTAACCCTCTTCCCTGGGATTTAATCAGTACGTTATTGGTGAGCAGGGGGAGCTGTCGAGTGACCGAGGACAGCTGCTGGAGCTAGTGGTAACAGAGTGCACAGTGTTGCATCATGTTGTTTTGGCAGCTCACCTGAGAGGCTTGTTGCTGTTCAGGCCTCTGCAGAATAAAGGAAAGAATCCTGCAAAAATTACAGGACAAATGAGCTGAAATGAATGAGAATTGGCAGAGTCTCTGAAGTCTGCAGGGGGCTGGGATTCATCTTCCTGGATGAGAGCCCCAGCATCACTGCTACAGCAGAAGTGATTAAATTCTTTCTTACAATTGTGGGAACTGATCTCTATATTCAAACCCTCCTGCAACCTATTGCAGCATCTTGTGTCATGCCGTCTTCCTTTCTAATGATGTAAGCCGTGGGGATGAGCCTGTGGGGAAGGGCCATTGGCTCCCAAGCTTCCCTTGCTTTGGGCTCTTCTCATTCCCCAGCATGTCACCCTGGAACTTACTGTAGTTTACAAGTAAAACCTCCATCTGAAGACAAGTAGCTCCGTCCCCACTCAGAACCTCTGCAGAAATATCCAGAAGCTCTTGCTCTACTGACATTACAGCCTTTTTGTTTTTCCTTCCCTTTGATCTGGGGGCATCAGGGTTGTGGCCTAGGCGTAAGGAACAGCTTGGAGAGGTGTCGAACAGAGTCAAGTGCTTGGAAGAGTTTGTCTAATAATAATACCAGCTCTTACAGCGCATTTCCTCCGTAGATCTCAGAACCCTTTTAAAAGGTCAATCTCATTATCCCCGTTTTACAGATGGGGAAACTGAGGCACGAGGTTGCAATGTGACTTGCGTCCAGTCACCCAGAAGGTGAACGGCAGAGCTGGAAGTATAACCCAGGTCTCCTAAGTCCCAGTCCAGTGTTCTAGCCACTAGGTCACACTGCCTCCCCACTGGCCTGAAGCCATTAGTGTGCTTTGTAGTCAGGTGGTGGTGCTCCAGCCAAAGAAGGTGGGACAAAGCCAAGAGAGTGAAAGGCTAGAATGCTCCATCTTGCCCTGTATAAATATTTAAACAGAAGGAGGATTAATTTGGGCAGGCCTTTCTTCACTTGGATTTGCTGCTGGATTTCTATGGAAGAGAATAGATTGACAACTTCTAACTGAGCATCATTGAGAGAGGGGGAGGGACTCTTAGCTTGGGACTTTAGTTAGGGAATATGCAGCAAGAGCAGATGAGCTCCTAAGAAATACAGGTCCTCTGCAAATGCCGAACGCCTTAATAAAGCATCGGGGCAAGAACAGAACCCTGAGGAGATGCCAGCGGACTGCCTGGCATGCCTTCCAAAGCTTTTCCGGAGATGTCAGCAGCTCTTTTAAAAATAGCTCTAACTCTTGCTTTTAAAATTAACTTTGTCTCTTCACAATTAACGCACTTGCTTTGAAAGAGCAGATTGTGCGGTGACCAGGTTTTCAGCCCCTGTTGTGTTTTCCCTCTGCCATCTTTGTCCCAGATGCTCTGCTGAGAGGCAGTTCCCAAGGAGACACTTGACTCGCCAAGGGCATCTCTGGAAACCAACCAGACTGTGCTCCAACCCTTGGCTCTAACGTTCCTTTGGCCTTGGCGGTTAGCCCTGATGGGTGGAGGGAATTCAAAGGGTCCATCGCCAGTCCCAGAGAGTTGAATGCACATTGCGTGTTGGCGAGCATGCTGGCGAGTTCTCTGTGGTGCAGGGGGGGCATGTCATTCTGTTGCCCTGCACTATAATGCCTGCCTGCCCAGAGTTTGGCAGCAAGTCCCAGCCTGTCCCTAAAATAATGAAAACTAGCACTTCATTTTTAATGGCCCTTTTAAAAAACAAATACTGCCCCTGTAGGCTAGCTGTAGAAGTCAGCAAGCAGAGGTCTTTGTGTGACCAGCAGATGGCAGACTTTTCCCAGCACAGCAATGGGCAGCCAAAGCAAGGTGAGCTGGCTTCTGCCTGAGATGTGCCCCAGAGGACGAGGATCTGCTTAGCTCCTCCCACGCCCGCTTCTGTCATACATGGAAACGTAACCAATATGATCACCTGAGAGGCAAGAAAATGATGTGTGCCACTAGAGTGTGGCCAAGCAGGTGCCTGTCAAAATTAGGCTCCAAGTTTTAGCTACCTTCCAGCATGGCCCGTCTGCTGCTTACCTTTGTTCTCAGCAGCTGGAGGAACATCAGAGTTGTCCAGCATGTCTCACTCTCTGTGTAACCATTACTGCTGCTCACATCCACCTTCAAACTAATGCAGAGAGATGGCCCTGCCTCTCCATCAGGAACATCACCTGCACACGCCATATTGTGGTGGAGCAAAGAAAACCTTGCATAAAGTGCCTAGTCTTGGGGGACGTGGCCTCTGACCTTTCCCCTTCCGAGAAACCAGGACTGAGAGATCTGGAGCGTCTAGCTGCCTTCAGACCAAGGACAAGGGAAAAACATTTGCTTCCTTTCTCTCCCGTAAGGCACAGTGGGAGGACACACATGACACATCTAAAGGTCTTGACTTTTAGAAGTGTTAAATATGCAGTTAGGTACCATGGTGCATTTTGAATGAGTACAGTGTACTGATCTTAAAGTGCAGTTCTTACCCCTCGCGTCTGATGTGCAGCACCTGCTGCTATTCCGGTCCTGAGTAGAAATGGCCACCTTGGCCTCACTGTGTTACGGACAAATGACCAAATTATTCACTTCCATCATACAACTGAAATGTTGAGTCCCAGTATTTGTGTTTTAAAGCCCCATGTATCTGAGTGACAGGTGCCTTTCCCACATGTTTGGCATATCCTAGGAAGTGAGAACCACTTAAGGAGCTTTGCTTTTCCTGCTTTGCCTTCTGGCAAAATAACCTTTCCCCGGGGGCAAAAGAGATGGTGGTTTCCTGTAAACATCTGACCAGTCTCAGGGAGATGTGCAGGTCTTCTGGACTCCAAGCCATTCACTCTCTGGGTGCTTTCTTCAACAAACAGCTAGTCTGGAGGAGTCATAGGTGGTATCTCACTTTAGCTAATAGAAAAGGAGGACTTGTGGCACCTTGGAGACTAACAAATTTATTTGAGCATAAGCTTCCGTGAGCTACAGCTCACTTCATCGGATGCAGCTAATGAAACTTCGGGCTTGTCTACATACAGCTTTTGTGCTGCTATAACTATACTGGCTTAGAAACACATTCCCATAATGAGAATAAGTTATAAGCACTTGCTATAACTTCATCCACACTAGGGAACTGCACCATTTCAGCTGTATCTGTTTCTAAAACGATATAGCAGTACAAAAACAGTGTGTAGACTACCCCTTGATGAAGCAGATCCAAGCTTGACAGCAAAAGGAGCAAAATTGTATCCCCTTGAGGGATCCAATGGGGCCATGCTCACAGTTGCCCATAGGAGGGGAAACCATGTGGTGCCGTTGGATCCCACAAGGGTGCGTTTTGAGAAGCCAAGCCTGCTAAGTGGGATTAGAGGACAGCACAGCTGTACCAGCTTGTTGTTAGAGGCCTTACAATAAAATGAGTTTTTCCAGGTAATTGGTGATATTATGATTGTTTGTTAGTTGTGTTATGGTAACACCCAGAGATCCTAATCCAGACTGGAGATAAACTGGTCTTGCAGATACTCTGTCTTCTGAGGGAGGATTGCTTTACCTCAGTCAGAACAACAAGGGTCCTTTCTAAACGTACAGCTGCAATGGTATGCAAAGGAATCTACGTAGCTATCACCTTGGCTCAGTCCTTGTAATAATAACAATATTAAGCACTTACAATAGCCCTCCAAAACAACCTTTTAGTCAGCTGTCCTCTTTCCCCTCTCTCTTCTGCCACCTCAGAGAAACTTTTCCCCCTGGGAAGTCTCTAACACTGTTTTGTGATGGCAGTAAGATTCTCTCTGGGTGATGCTGGCTGTGCTAACTTTGAGTCAGCAGCATCACAGAGCCTGGAGAGTTGGTCTGTCAGTAGAAAGTCCTTCTGAATTCCCATTTCATTGCTTGGAGCCAAGAATATAAGAACAAAGATAATCTTCAGAGCTTTCAAGGGACTGGGGTTTTGAAGTCTTGTTTGTAATTAGCATAATTAGTTGACAATTTTATTTTAAACTGGATGGAACTGCGAAAAAAAACAATGCCAGAATAATCCATTGATTTAAAAAAAAAACAAAAAACCACATTGCTAAGAACACTCCCCTTTCCCAGGCTGCAGTAGGCTGAAAGGTAAACATTCTTCTTTGGGCTTTGCTGAGAAATCACCTTTTCCATCTCAGGAACTTTAAGTGTTACATTTTGATTAAATTATTAATGAGTTAAAGTCCTGGCCTGAGGTGCTCCTTCTCTGTATGAAATGTTGTCAAAATCTGTCATTCAGCTTTTGAAATGCTTTCCTTGAAAACAAAGGTAAAGTTTGCATCACTGAATGGCATAAATGATTTGTTATGTTTGGTTTTTCAGGTACTGTGTGTTTTTATTCCTAAGCATCAAACTGTTAGCCCTGCCGCTATTACTCACTACGGAGAAAGTCTTTGCTTTGGTTTTACCTAAGCAGATGTCACCTGTTTATCAGTCTGATCTTTGGAAAAGATTACCTGTGTTTAAGAGTGTGTATGTGTATATTAAATTCTGCAATTTGATTGGATCCACTACAAACTCCTGATGGTTTTTCCTTCCTATTTAAATTCAAAACCATTAACTCAAGAATTGTCAATTTTTGTTTTCCTTCCTTTTATTGTATAGTAGCTAGGAGCCCTCTTGAAGATATCCCTGGCTGGTCTCATAATGCCCTTATTGCCAGCCAAAACCACTCCTTCCCTCCAGGTCACTACTGTTTCATCACGGTAGGAATTAGTAGGCAACAAAGTCTCCAGTGTACTTAGCCCTCTTGCTCAACTATTTATATTGAGCTTGGGCAGGAAAGGAGCACCCCTGTACTGTGTGGAGGGAGCTGCTTTCTCAGCCTTGCAGATTTGCTTTTACATGAAAAGATTCTGGGTGATGACGCACTGGCTGCAGTGTGTGTTCTTCCGAGCTCTGGGCATTCTGTGTGTTCAGAGAGGAAAAGCTACTGGAGAGAAATGGGCAGTTAGACCAAACCAAATTGTTTGATCTTTGCTCCTCCAGAACAAACATATTGTGCTGATCGAAAGGCAGAGTGGCACAGTCAGGTTTCCTTTATTCCTTCTTGGTGCACTGTACTGACACGCTTTGTCATGCTTGTGTTCATGGCATTCAGCGCTAAGGCAAAAGCCCATCCATGATCTTACTGCTAGGCTTTGTCTATACTACACGGCCATGTCGCTAAAAGTCGGGCAACGTAGCCGCTGTTTGTCGGCACTTTTGCCAACAAAATACTTCCACCCCCAGCGAGCAGCGTTTCTGTTGTCGACAGGAGAGCGCTCCTGCAGACAACGCACTGTTCACACTGACACTTGCCACGACAAAAGTTTTGTCTTTCGGGGGGTGTAAGCACCTCTGAATGACAAAAGTTTTGTTGCTCAGTTGCCAGTGTAGACATAGCCTTAGTGTCTCGTGGGCAGAGGAAAGGGAAGCGAGACTGTAAAAGCTGCTGCCTTCTCCTGTGCTCTGTGCAGATGAAGCGATCGCCACTTACACAAGTGCTAGTTGCAAGGCGTCATTCTCTGTTTCTCTCCCTGTTTAGTGAGGAGCCGATGCCAGTGCAGTCAAAATACAAACAGCTCATGCTCTGACCGTGTTTAATAATAACACAGCTTTTAAAAGTATTGTTTCAACGGGTAAAATTGAGTTTCAGTGGGTAAAATTATTTTTCTTAATTTATTTTCCCTTTACGCTGAGCTAAGCAAAGCCTGTTTGTCAGTAGTATGGTGCTCCAACTTGGTCTGCGACGACCTCTGCAGCTGTGATTGGCAGTCTCGCTGGTCAGGAAAGAACTTACGCTTGTAAGCTAGGACTGAGCAGAACAAATGCCATAGGACAGCTTCAGCTCCCTCGAGAACAAAGGCTAAAAAGGTGAAAGAAGTGCAATTACAGGAGGTTTCCAGCACAGAACGTTAATTAGCTACTAAATAGCATTTAGTGCAGTTCAGTGTGGGGAAATTTATGTTTTGAAAGCAAACAGATCAATGGAAAGCTCATGGAACAAGGTTTCAGAAAATCCACGTTGGCACGTGAGCACTTTGCTGTGACATCTTATGAAGTCTCTCTACCAAAGACAACGTGGATTTACCTAGTAAGTGAGAGACTGACAGTCTGCTGTGTCCCCACTTGCTCACATGTTTGTCCTTGTGTGTCTATGTATGTTTATTTTGACATAAACTTAAGAAGTCACAGTAAAGAAAGTAATTATTTATTTTAACCATGTGCAGAGATCAGTGTGAACTGAATCTGCATAAGCGTGTTAAGATTATACAAAGCTTTTTGCATCTGTTCCAGATCTTATGAGCCTAAGGGTGACCTTAGTGCAGGTTTTAACCTAGTTACTACTCCCTGCCAACCGAGTCTGAATGAATTTTAAAATATTGTGGAAACACCATCTTGTGGCTCTGTTTCAGTGAGAGAGTTTTGTGACAGCTGTTTTAGCGTTTCCAGAACAGTGTGCCCATCAGAGTTCTGGAGTCCTTCCTCTGACCACTGTTCCCAACAAGCAAAAGTATGAAGTCAGGTCTGTTTCATTTCTGATCACTAATCTGTCCCCACTGCATGCCGAATGGGCGCCTACGTTGTTAGAGAAGCGGATTAGAAAACGTTGCATAAAGTGGCATGGCAGGGGGTTGGCTTTATACCTGCCACTTGCCTTGGTTTGCACACCATGATTTCACAGTGGAACCCATTCAGGGCTCCCTCAAAGCCTGTTCAGATGAGCCTTTTTAAGAGCCAAGGGGTCACAGCTTCAGATTCACTTAATTCCCAGAGTAGTGATGTTTTTCTTTGGGGCTGGGCATGGTTGGAGGGGGGGAGGGTTAATCTAAACCCAGGCTCTCCTTTAGGCCAAATGTATTGTTGACCCAGCTCGCCTCTTCGCTTGTGGGAAAGTATAGTCTGACTCACTTTCTCTACTAGGTATTGGGTTAAAAGACTTGTCTATAATTTACCACTTCACTAGACAAAGTTTCAAGCATGGACGTGGAAACCATTTTCCAAAGTCTGCGTACGTGAAACTAGGCTTGGTGGGCCCCCTTGTAAGTGGGTATCAGGAAATATGCCCTCTCAAGGGAGGCACTGCCCCAGAGGTGTATGCATTTGTTACTTTTTTTTTCTTCATCATTCTGGCTACAGAGAAAACATAACAAATGAGGTCTCCAGTCAGTGATGCCTTCTCAGTGTGCCCACAGATCCTGTCCTGGTCAGGGCCCTGAGCAGCTGGACACTGTGCTGAAGAATTCTCTAGGCCTGTGGGGCAAAAAGTCCTTCCCCCTCGTACCTTGTCCGCTCTGTGCTAGTGCAGCTGCTGCAGTCACCTGCCGAGCATCTTTGCTCCTGTTACCCGGGATGGAAGAACAGGGGAGCCGTCAGCCGCCATGCACAGCGGTATGAGGGGCACCTGCAGATCTGAGTTCTGTGACACAGGATGGGGAGGGGAGGCAAGTGCCCCTGGATTGGCTCTCCAAACTGCACCTATCACACTACGATAGACATCTGCCTCTCTGCAGAGTACAGGCAGGATTTCCCTCCAAGGGTTTGAACTGCCTCTATCTCAAAGGGTTAAGCCTCTGTCTTAATTTTGCCATTCAATACTGCTGTATTTCTGGGAGACGTGGACAGTCTCCACCACCTTCCCAAAGCCTATATGCTCTTTGAGCACTGGCTGCAAGTAGGGTGGCTCTGCTGGAAGTGATCTTCTGGATGATGCACTTTAAAATCCATTCTGTCTGGAGTGACATTTAGTGACTTCTCAGCACTGCATAGTGTTCTGACTTTATAGCTCTGTTAGCAAAAGCCATTTGTCTGCCAGGAGAGACTAAAGTGACTGTCAAGTGATTGCAGAACCTAGATCTCTGGTTAACGTACTGCTGGTTTTGCCCCTCTCTGTTGTGTAGGGAGACATGTGACAATCACATGACCTGCTCAAACAGCTCCACTTCCAGCCTTGACACCAGTGCCCAATTCCAGGAGAACAACAGGCAAGCTCAGAACACCAGATGGGACGAACAGCAGAAGGTGTTTGCCCTAGAGCAGATTTGTGGGGTCTTCAGAGTGGACCTTGGTCAAATGAGGTCCCTTCGCCTTTTCTTTAGGTAAGAAATGTAGTTCTACATCTTCTGTCCTTGTTGTTGCCTCCACCCATCACAGTGACACGTGTGTGTGTGTGTGACTTGTCAGGGCAGTGGGAGCTAAGTTGTCTAGAGACCAGTTGTTTCAAAAAGCTTCTTCTGGAGCCTTTCTCCAGTCGTGTTTTCCATCTGAATCCAAGTGGCAGCCTGCTGAATTAGCTTACCTCCATGCAGAATCCTTTCTGGCCCTTTAGGAAATCTTTGAAGGTGCACAGTGCTGGTGTTACCTGTATACAGAAGATCAAGACTAGCTTGAGAGTGAGGGAACAGCTGTCTCTTCAGTACCTCCCCTCCCCCATCTCCTCTGTGCTCTCACTTCTCTTCCCTCTTCTGTCTTCTTCCTAATTATAAATGTGTGGCTTTCCTCTCCCCAAGCCTTTTGTGTTGAGCCCTCAGAGGGTGTAATTTGCAATCAGAGATCCCCTATCCCTAGGAAGCAGTTCTGTGCATACTGTCTGAGTGTTGCTAGACTGGGTTCTGTCCCTTAGCACCTGGCAGGAATTTAGTTCCTTCATGTAGTCAAAGTGTTTTGAACTGGAAGGGGAAGGGTTGGGAGCAATGCTATCTGGCATAGACAGAGTCGCTCTTTAAGGGGCAAGGGCACAGAACATCCCCTGCTGTCACTGGGGCCACATGAAACCTCATTCCCTGTGCTTCAGAAACATTCTGCCTCCGTCAGGAAGAGGCAGCTGTGTGTTTGTGCTCTTCTCTCTCTCATTTCTCTGCGTTGTTTTCTAGTCTAGCCTGCTGTCCACCCTCACCCCAAGTTCTCCTAGGGCATAAAACCAGCTCTTAAATGTGCATTGTTCTCCCCCTTTGATTGCTCTTCAGCGATGAGGCATGCACCAGTGGGCAGCTGGTTGTTGCTAGCAGGGAGAGTCAATACAAGATCTTCCACTTTCACCATGGTGGCCTGGATAAACTGTCTGATGTGTTTCAGCAATGGAAATACTGCACGGAGACCCATCTCAAAGACCAGGTAACTGAGCAAGGCCTGGTGAGGCACAGATGTACCAAAAGATGCAGGGTCTATCTGTGAGACCTATGTTTTTAGGCAGGGGTGGGCTAGGGCTGATTAAAGTGGTGTATTAATGCAACAAACCCATTGTTGCTTTCTGGTATACTTGGACAATTTTAGGAGATGCAAGTGCAGACCAAATCGCCACTCTCTGATGCACCTGTCTGTTCTCTCCCATTCCTGCTGCTCCTGTGGAGAGGGGGATGATTATCCAAAAGGCCTGTTTAGGTGTCTGCTTTGCTTGATGCCATAGCTAGAGGGGCTGGTGGTGTTAGGCCACTAGATGGCTGGGAAATCAGCAATATTCAATCTGCAGTTGTCTGCATCTCCCATCCATTTTGTGAAGCCTGGCACATTGCATTTGAAAATAATGTTTTGACAAGTCACCTTGCCATATTTTGCTCAATCTACATACAGATGTGATAAGAGCTCTTTAATTATCTGTTTAAGATAGTGTATGTGCTTATTAGAAAGTGATTTTTTAAATTCCTTCCTTCTCACCGAGCCCCCTGCTGCTTTCCTTATTACAGTAACATGGGCTCACTTTTGCAGTGAGCAACCTTTGATTTTTACATTAAATGTCAGCTGCAGTTTTGCACTGGGACCATGAGTCCTTAGCGAGAGCCTAGCAGTGCAGCTCTGGCTTGCCTAACAGCAGTCCTTTTGTCTGGCCAATCATATGGAATTTATCGCAGCCATTCCTGGCAGAGTGAAGTTTTGCTGTAAGCAGCATTAATTTGGGATACGGTTGGGGGAGGAGTGGAAAGAAACTGTTTTTCTAAGTGAAGCTGTTTTGTGGCTCTCTGATTTTTAATGGCTCCAATTACTCTTGCTGTTTTAATGGCTGGTGTTCTACAGAAACCTTCCCCTCCCTCCTGAACGTTGGGTCTTGGCTGTTAATCCTAAGGGAGCTGTGCTAACTGGGTCTCCTGCTTTAAAAGCAGTTGGTTTAGGAACTTTGCTGCTCTTCTGTCTCCCATTCAGCAGCTTACTGATGAGAAGACATGTATGCAGTTCTCAATCCGCCGCCCCAAGCTGCCGTCCTCCGAGACACATCCAGAGGAGAACACATACAAGCGTCTTGATGTCACTGCCTGGCTCAATCACCTGAATGAATCTGGACAGGTGGAAGAGGAGTACAAGCTGCGCAAGGTGAGGGGTTTGGCAGCTGCTGCCTTGGTCTGCTTGCTCTTTTCTTCGAGGAAAAGGCCCCAGGTAGAAGCTGAAGCAGTTTGCTTCCTGCTTTGGCAGGCACTGGTTGTCTTTATACTGTGAGACTATTATTTATACTGCTTGGTTGGAGGTCTCGCTGGGACTGCAATCAGGTCAGCTACAGGCAAAATAATGGAACATCTTTCTAAGCAGAGAGGGTTTGCTGTCCTGCCTCTGCCTTCTGCCTGCTGGAATAAGTGGACTAGTGTCCAGTCCCAGACATGCTTGTACAATGCAGTGTGAACAAACCAAAGAAAGCAATCAAGGCTCCTGTGTAAAATAATTCAAGGGTTTGGGGGAGTACTGTGTCCAACTCCTTAGAGAAAAGTGTGCAGAGAAATGCAGCGTCCCCAGGATTGGGGATTAAGCCGTGACATGAGAGCGACATGTTAATCGTAGAGCTGCTCTGGGGGTGGGGTATTGACATTGAAATGAGCCCGATTTGTGTCTCGTGTGGGAATAGAAGGCCAATGCTTTCCCTCTAAACATGTGCAAATTGCAGGAGTTTGAATCAAGGCATCACTTGTCTGGCAGCTTTGCTGCTCTCCTCAGTGCAAGGGCTGGTGGTTTCTCGATGCAGTGTTTGGAAATTTAAAAAATTGTATTTATTGCCACTTTTGCACCTTCCTCCAGGCCATTTTCTTTGGTGGAATTGATGTGTCTATCCGAGGTGAGGTCTGGCCCTTCATGCTGCGGTATTACAGCCACGAGTCCACGTCGGAGGAGAGGGAGGCGCTGAGGGTGCAGAAGAGGAGGGAATACTTGGAGATCCAGCAGAAGAGGTGACCAGGGAGAGGCCCCACCCTACTCTCCTTATCTCCTCTCTCTGATCCCGATCAAAAATGTACCAATACTGACTGACAGCCCTGCCCTGCGGCCCTCAAGGGGCACCTGCTAGGGAGGCGGGACTAAGATTGATGGGTAAAGGGACCTTCTCTGCCATGGCTGACTTTCTGAGCACATGGAGCTGGGGCCATCTCGTTCATGTCAGGTCATTCGAATTCTTTGAAGCAGGCTTGCCCAAAGCAGCAGTTGTAATCGCCTGGGTATTGCTCAGATGAGCAGCTGCTCCAAGCAGATTTGGGAGTGGTGAGAGATGTCTGGAGAGGGAGGGACTGGTCTCTGCCCGCAATGTAATGCCCAGAGTCTTTCCTGATTGGGCCCTTTGTTCCTTGTTCACTTGTGGCTATCTGATGCACTCAGTCACTGCTTAATTTTCAGGCTTTCGATGACTCCAGATGAACACAAAGAGTTTTGGCGTAACGTGCAGTTCACGGTTGACAAAGACGTGGTGAGGACTGACCGCAGCAATCAGTTCTTCCGCGGCGAGGACAACCCAAATGTGGAAACCATGAGGTGATGCTGCTTTAAGCTGGACAATGTCTTTCCCCATTACCCTAAGCAAGGAATCTTACTGAATATAGAGAAAACTCTGTAAGGAGCGCTGTAGCCTAGGGAGAGCACCTGCCTTGGGGGTGCTAAGGGATACCACGCGTAGGGCAGCCTACCTCCAGTGATGGACATGGGGCCCCATTCAGCCCCGTCCCTAGTTCCCCTACCCTCATCACCTCTTTCTGGCTGTATTGACCTTGCCTACACCCATTTGGACAGAGAAGCCAAGAGGTGGGAGCTGAAAGGTGAAGGCAGCCTGGGAATTGAGTTGCTGCTGCTGGAGTGTGACAGGAGATTGGATTGTGATGGGTGGCAGGTTGTATGCAGTGCCCAGCTTCTCACTGACCAGTGGAAGGCCAAGCACTCTAGTACCTGAGCATGGGCATGTGGCCCTGTGTATGCCACACCCTGGCTTTTGAGTGTGCTTAGTAACTAGTTGGCTTTGTGGCTGAACACAGTGGATCTGAGCATCGCAGATGGGCATGGGGGCACCCTTGCCCCTCGGGCTCCTCTGTTCTTTACGACTTCAGCTCCTGTTCTGACCTTCTCTCTTTTCCTTTCTCTCTCTTACATTGTTGCTGCACACATATGCCCTCACGTGTGCTCCCGTTCTCTGTCACCCCACAGCTGCGTGGGGCAAGGGGTCTCTGTCCGCTGGAGTTTTCTTGGAGCCAGGCCATGAGTGCTTTCACAGCTGAGCCGCCTCGTGTTGCTTTCCCCATCCTGAATGTGCCTCTCCTCTGTCCCACTTCTCTAATGAAGCCAGCCCCCAGCTTGGGAAATGGGGACTCAATGAGTTCTGCCTAGATTCTGATCTCCAATTACTGTGTGCCATTCAGAATCCCTGTCAGCTAACCAGAGACCTCTTCTGAACCAGCCCAAGATAACCTAATCCCCTAGGTCAGTGCCTTAGACATGGTGCTTTCACTAGAAAAGCACGCCCCAGACACCATTAGATGCATCTGTATGGGATGCCAGGTCTTGTGGAGCTGCTCAAAGGGTCACTTGTTTTCCAGATTCCAGTTGTGTCCTTAAATGGCAAGAGATTTATTGATCTTTTGCATCCTGTCTGACTCTGTATTTTGGGGGGGGGCGTGACTGAGATCAGCTGTTACTGGCACCCCCTGGATCTCACCATCTCCTATTGAATGTCTCCTCTAGGAGAATCTTGCTGAACTATGCAGTGTATAACCCTACCATTGGCTACTCCCAGGGGATGTCCGACCTGGTTGCCCCCATTCTGGCAGAAGTCTTGGATGAGTCGGACACTTTCTGGTGCTTCGTGGGTTTGATGCAGAACACTATCTTCATCAGTTCCCCCCGGGATGAAGATATGGAGAAACAACTGGTGAGCTCTGAGCAGTGGGCTCTCTGTTCCCCTCCTTAACACCCTCCGAGCCTCCTCAAAAAATGCCATAAAACAAATACACAAAACCATTTGCAAGGCAGCGACTGTGGCTCCCAGCTTGCCAAGCCATAGTCCAGGGAGAGCAAATGCACTGAGGGTGACAGGCGCCCTGGGTGAACTGAGCTGAGTTAGTGGCAGCTATTAACAGGATGTTGTCAGATTAAAAAAAAAAATTTTTAATTGCAGATTCCCTGTAAACTGTAAATGGTTCTTACTCAATTTATCTTTTACACTCTAACATACTCTGCTCTGGGGCTACTGGTCGCTTACCCTTTGCACTTCACTCAGCTTGGACAATGGAAACCCACCAGTCAGCTTCACTTCCTTGTTCCGGGATGGTAGCATAATTCTGAAGCATTCAGGTAAGAACATAAGAATGGCCACACTGAGTCAGGCCAAAGGTCCATCCAGCCCAGTATCCTGTCTACCGACAGTGGCCAATGCCAGGTGTCCCAGAGGGAGTGAACCTAACAGGTAATGATCTAGTGATCTCTCTCCTGCCATCCATCTCCACCCTCTGGCAAACAGAGGCTCGGGACACCATTCCTTTACCCATAAGGAATTATAGGTTTCAAACATGGCAGAAGAAAGATTCAGTACAAATCGCAAACTTTCTCACTAGTAACTTGTTTTAAATCTGCCAGGAAAACATTTCTTTTAACTTAAAGGTTGTATAAACGCCCCCCACCCCCTTTTTCTTTTTTTTTTTTAAAAAACAAAAATCTAAGTATTGGGCCTAATCTGCGTAATGGTTCCTTTTGAAAACGAGAGCCTCTGGACACTTCTCAGACTGCAGAGGGAATGCTGAATCCTTTCTGGTTATCATCCTGGGCAGTCCCACCGTTTCTCTCCCAAACCCAAGAAGTGACGTCCTGGTCACCATGGCTCCATTCAGCTTCCATCTCACTGCGCCAAACTTCTCTGGAAGTGACTGGGGACATGTAACTCGTTACTGAACAGCTCCAGGCATCGCTAACGTGCTGAATGTGTTAATTTTGCAAAGTAACTTTCCCAGCGTTTAGTCTCGGCTAAAAGAAGCTACCAAAACCAGCCCCTCCTTCCTGGGTTTCCAACTCCAAGCTCCCTGCCGCAGCCCAGCTCCCAGGCTTCCTTTTCATTAGAATCATTAAGATAAAACCTGTCATGGAGATTTTCTTCTCTCTCGGCTCTTCCTTCCTAAACTTCCACGGTGGCCTCAAGGCCCTGTCTCCACTGACAGCATAACCGAGTCTGGCCTGTGACAGCACAGGCCATGTCCCAAATACAGACGTGGAGGGGAAAGGATGGGGCCCACTTCCAGAGTGCAGTGTTGAGTGACTCCCAGTGGGAAGGAGCAAGCTGCTGCTGTGCTCCCGGGGTGGGGGTGCCGGGGAGCGTCCAGGTAGTGGCTCCGCTGAGTGACAGCCTGTGTTTTCAGATGTACCTGCGAGAGCTGTTGCGACTCATGCACCTGCGCTTCTATCAGCACCTCGTCTCCCTGGGGGAGGATGGCTTGCAGATGCTTTTCTGTCATCGGTGGATCCTCCTCTGTTTTAAACGCGAGTTTCCGGATGCTGAGGCTTTGCGCATGTGGGAAGCATGCTGGGCTCATTATCAGGTTAGACCCCAGACGATGGGTGCAGGACATGATGGGGCGGGAGCGTTCCCTTTGCTGAGTACTGCTGGTTTTCACTGCTGGCGTGCCATACGCTGTGTAGCTGTGGCTGCAGGTATGCAGCCTCCCTTCCACTCCCCCCCATCTGCCTGTGAGGCACTTAAAGCATGATTTTCCAGTCTTGACAATCTGTTGGGTTGATCCCCTGCCACTTGCCTCAAAGGTAACTTAAATTAAAGGAAATTGCACACTGATTGGCTCATTACTGCGTTCGTGGGCTGATCTTGCTGCTGTCCCAACTGATCAGTTTGAAGAGTCGGTGATTCACTGAAAGTTCAGCTGCAGACTGTTTTCCTCAAGTCCTGAACTGCAGCTCTGAGGACTCGCAAAGGCTGGTTTCCAGGTTTCCTGCGAGACTAGCCAGAGGACCAAGTGGCAGGGAGAGCATGAAACTGAGCTCCTCTCTGTCCCACTCCTGGGAGCGAGAGGACACAGACAGCTGGACTGGTTTCTTCAGCAGGCTGCATTATGGGGTGTTCATTTCTGTGTTTACCTGCAAGAGGGAGGAGCAGGGCATGTGTGTGAGAGGGAGGGGAGTATCTGCCTAAGGGGACAGTTCCTCTTGGACAGAGTGGTGACAACTCTACAAGACTCATTCTTAGCATCAGGACTGTGGAGCTTGTTGGGTGCTGGTTGGCTGGTGCGGTCATGTGACTGTCACCCCTGTATTACCTCTCAGTGGTGCGTGATGCATTCTTCCCCTTTCCCTCTGTGCAGAAAATAAGCGAGCATTAAGGCCCAAACTTGTACAAACGACTTGTGATTTTGGATGCCTGAACTTCCAGGCACTTAACTTGAGACACTGCAAAGGGGCCTGACTCATCAGAATGGGCAGAGCACCCCTCCTCTGACGATCAGGCCCCTGGATGGTATGTCCAGCTGGGCACTTCTGAAAAGCGTGGTCCAAACTTCACCTCTGTCCTTGCAAGGTAGCAGATGTGAGTGACTCAGTTACAGTGCAGGATCCTCCGACTGCTCCCCCATTTGGATGTGCCACAGCTGGAACTGGAGCAAGCGTGAGAGCAAACGGTGCTCCTTTCAGAAAGAGGAATCTCTCCGTGTGGAGCTAGCGGGAGCTCTAGTCTAGCCAGTCCTCCGCCTTCCCCTCCTGTAATCCCCAACTCCTGCTTTCTCCTTGCAGACGGACTATTTCCACCTCTTTATCTGTGTGGCCATCGTGGTGATTTACGGAGATGACGTCATTGAGCAGCAGCTGGCCACTGACCAGATGCTGCTGCATTTCGGTAACCTGGCCATGCACATGAATGGGGAACTTGTACTCAGGAAGGTAAATGCCAACGTGCTGACGTCAGCTGAACCAGTAGCCACAGAGACGCGTCAGCTTTTCAGGAGCACCAGTGGTTGACACTACAGCTCTCTCCCGTTCCCTCGTATCCTTCCGCTCGCCCTGCACTACTTGCAGACGTCGAGGGTGGGATGCTGGGGTTAGCTTGGAGTCCATCCTTAGGCTGACTTATTCGGGAGTCCATTGACCATTTCAGGGGGTCTGCGAGGCACCAGCCCTGTACAAGAGAGCATAATTAACACAAACTCAAGGGTCCCTGCTGCTCATCTTGGTGTCCTGGCTCCCAGTCTAGCTCAGCCAGAAGTGACTGCAGATCACATGACACTGATTGGGGTGGGGAGACGGGGGAGGGAGGGAGGGAGGATGTGAAATGTGGTGATGGGGTCAGGTCAGTTCCTAGTGATCAGTAAACAGCAACAGAGTTGGGACTAATTACCCTCCCTCCCATGCATCCATCCTGCCCCTCCCCCCCACTTGCTGTTGGCAGCTTCAGCGGAAAGGCTGGGGAGTAAATAAGATGGGGAGACTGAAATTCCCTCTTATCTTCGCATCCCTCAGAACAGGGCTGAGGCATGGTGGTAGGCAGTCTGAGGGAATCTTGAACTGCAGCCCAGGCTGGACCGGTTCTGTGGTTAACGACAGTATTTCAGCATCCAGGGCCAGGAGCCTGGTGCTGCTGACGAATCCTGAATTCCCAGGCTGGAAACTCTCCCTAAGCCACGTTTAGCTTTCATGCATGAGCCTAAGATTTGCGTTCCTCTCATGGCTGGGTTATTGTAGATCTTGAAAATATTTAACACTTCCAGTGTAGCTTTATGTGAGTGTTACACAGGCTGGACCATTGGGCAGCCCAAGCTCTGGCTGTATTTCTAACGGGTTATATCCTTCTCTCCCGTGCCAGGCTAGGAGTTTGCTTTATCAGTTTCGCCTGTTACCCCGGATCCCCTGTAGCCTGCATGACCTGTGTAAGCTGTGTGGGACTGGCATGTGGGACAGTGGCTACATCCCTGCTGTGGAGTGTTCTGGACACCACCCTGAATCTGAGAGCTGCCCTTACGGGGGGATGGTGGAAGTGCCTTCTCCCAAACCAGGAACTGAAGGCAAGAGGGGACCGAAAACACGGGAGGTCTTCACTTTCCGCAAATAGCTTCCACTGAAGGTGTGTTGGCAGTGGGAGAAATGGGCTCGTTAGGAAAGGTGAGGTTGAGTACACTGAAGGAAAAAATGAAGTGGAAGTTTACCAAGACTCCTGAGAAGGCAGATGGGAGGAGAATGGAGACACTTCACAACAGGGAGCAAATTCCATTGCACTGGGTCTTGGAACCTGAATGAAATTTAACAAACCAGGAACAGTGTCCGTGTCTCTCTTTGTTGGGTTTGGTTTTATGTGCAAAATATGAAGTATTTATAGATTCCCAAGCCTCTGCCCATTGGATCAGGATCACTAGCAGCCAAGAACTTTCTCACTGCTAGGAAACCAGAATACTAAAGAGAACCAAGTGCAACCAGCAGCATTTGTGGGAAGAGTAGTGAGAGCGGAGCCCTGGCGAGACCTCACTCTGACATCCCTCCATCCTGAACTTACATGTCTTGCTTCAACCAAAACACACAACTCAGTGGCTTCTGTTTAAATCCATGATGATCACTTTGAATATATCTGCCAAAAAATAAAATTGCAAACTTTTGGGATTGTGGGGTAGGTATTTCATTGGTCAGTGTTGTGGGACCAGTCACCCAGAGATCTTTCTTTTATAAAGTATGCGAAGGCAAACTTGGGTGATCTTCCATCTGTCCTGAAACCACTCTGCTGTAGGTCTCTCAAGCACGGCTTGTCCGTATTCTGAGTATGTCACGGTCCTCTTTCCAAGGGTTCACTTTTTTGTCCATCACATTCTTCAGCAAAACTTCTTCCTCATCCTGGTAGGTGCAGACTAGAGACATTGGTTTTGAAACACCTGTTTCCAGTGTCTGGCCTCAGGTATCTGCAGGTTTCCAGGTAGGCTCCTGGGCTTCTGACCCCGCAAGTGTTGTATGTCCATATCCCCGTCGTCACTGGGCTGCACACCAGCTGGTGCATGTGAGGCACTCTGTTTCTTCGGAGTGAAAAGTGAAACAAACCGCAGTGCAGCAGCCCACGCTCAGCTCTGTCTTTGCCGTCAGTTTTCGATTCTGTTTTTGAGTGAGGAGCAAGTTTCTCCAGTCCCACTCTCCAAAATCTGTGTGTCAACTGCAGATACTGGGATGGAGTGGGGCACCTGGGAGTTCCTTAACAGATCCACTGGACTTTCAAAAGTACGTCCTGGGGGTTACAGTGTGGCCTCTGTAGAAGTGTGGGCCAAAGAGACATGGGAGAGTGGCTGCCCTGGGAGTGTAAAGAGAGTCCCAGTGTGGGGACAGGTTACATGGGGCTGCACTGGACACTGTCACTCCCGCCTTCCAAGCACATCACTACTTACGTACCGTGGTCTGTAGGCTTTTGAGTCTTTTCCCAGTTGCAAAAAGAAAAGGAGTACTTGTGGCACCTTAGAGACTAACCAATTTATTTGAGCATGAGCTTTCGTGAGCTACAGCTGCTGTCTCTTCCCCTCCATGGTAGCACACGGTATCTGCTGTGTCTCTGAGCTGGGCTGGTAAGTGGTCTGGCAAGGTGCAGAACAGGGAGACCATTTTGATTTCTAGGCTTTGCCTGTTGTGTGTGGGTTTTTCCCTAAGTTAATTTATTTTGTGATCAATATTGACAGATGCGTGACAAACTCCCTGTTCTCCAGGCTGGGTCCCTGTGGGGCTGCAGCAGCTACAGACCCACATGACAAGCAATTCTTTCCATTGCGTTTGCTGCAGAGATCCTGTTTGAATCCTGCTTGGGGCAGCTGAAGTCAGTGGGGAGCAGGGATGCAGTTTAGAACCTTCTACATAGCCAGTAAATGTCCAGTGTTTGGCTGCCTTTGTAAGGGAAGGGAGAGGACTAAACCCTAAGCAAGCTATACCCCTGATGGGAAGGCTTGGCTGTTCTGAAGCAGCTGGGAATATTCGGCCACACTTGTTGCTCACCTGCCTGAACTGCCTCCAAAGCCCAAGCTAGTGTTGTACACTAGTTATCCCAACTAGGACCGGTTACAAGGCCCACTGCCCTTATGAACGCAGGAGAGCTGTACAATTCCAAGTTTCAGTCTCTATGTAATATGCAAAAAACTTGTGTGCGCTCGGCTGTTGCCCTCATTTTATATATAAGGTTTCGTCTCCTCAGGCAGAGGCTGGTGGGCTGCTCTGCTGTGAAGCAGGGAGTTCTCCAAAGATTCCCAGAAGCTTCAAAGAAATAGTAAAGATTCAACTCTGGTTTCTGTGGATGGGGTGCGGTCAGACCTGATGCTGACCCTTCCCTGAGAGGCACTGCAGAGTCTGGTAGGGCTAGGCAGTTCACCGCAGTGGTCTGGACTGATCCCCCTGGACTTGGGTGCAGGGCCAGTGTTAATGTGGGTGGCAGGCTGTGTCAGACAAGCACCATGTGCCTTGCCCTTCAGCTGTGATTTCAGGAGACCACACTGGCATGTTCATTTAGCTGCAAGTGGTGGAGACTGACTTAACTTCAGTAAATGACATATGCAGACTAGTGCCAGGGAGCCATCTGCCAGCCCACCAGCTTCCCCAGAGCTAGTGGAGAGTAAGACCCAGCACTAACAAGACTGCTGTTTCCTACTGAGGGAATAGGAATAGAGCACCACCTGCTGCCTGCATTTCCTAGTACAGCACTCTGAATGACATGAACCATAGCTGGGCACTTATGCCATGTACAGTTTTAGCCAATGTTCAAAAAGCGTGGGGGTGTCAGCTGGTGTTCTGAGCTGCTAGTGACTGAGTAGCGTGGACAGGAGCTCCAGATACCTGCCACTTGGGCACAACAAAGGAAAAGCCTGATTTACTCCCTAACACAGTAACCTGAAGCGATCACCGGACACACCTACCAAAAGACCCAGAGCAGGTTTTGCTGCAGGAATTGTTGTTCCCAGCCAATGAAAGGTAATGGGAAGACACAAAGTAGATAATAGTTTTAAATTATAGTTTCCCCTTTCCACCATTAAAAGGCCATTCAGCAGTGGAAATCATTTGGGGTCGTTTGGTTCAAACTCTGATGGAATTTTCCAGCATATGTAAAGAGCTGATTTAAAAAAAAAAAAACACACCCACACACACCCACCCACCCACCCCATGCACTTAAGTGACATCTGTGTGTAGGAGCATAATTAAACAAGCAGTGTGTGTTACCTGCCCAAGATCATATCCATGCCTGATGTTACCTGCTGGTCTCATTAACAGATTGAATCTTCAGGTGTCCCTTTACTGCATGTTGTCCACAACTTGACCATTGCTGACAGTTTCTCTTCTTATACTGAAATAGTGAAAAACCCAAGAATACTCAGAGTAATAAGGAGACTATTACTGAGATGTTAACTTGGGCTGCTTCTTGTTTACCAGGTACTGTAATAACCATATCCTGGATTAACTCGACTCCCGGGTCAAGGTGTTCATTAGTTCTGGCTACCATTATGGTTGAATTCACAGAACACCCATAAACTCTTTCAGTGCAAGATGTGAATTCTGTAGTGATGGGAGGTGTTGCCCTGGCAGAGGTGCTCAGGTTACCGTGTTTGCAGGCAGTATGGGTGGTGGATCGTGAGGGGTGCAGGGACTTGCGTATTACATAGGCTGAAACGTGTAATTGTGCAGCTCTCCTGCATTCGTAATGGCTCAGTCCCATTTCACTAATGGTAAACAACACCCAGCGTCTGCAGGCGTGGTGCTCAGGTATGCTGTGCTGCTGGCACCATCCCTGCTCTTTCACAATGTTTTGTACAGCTTGAGAACTCCACAGTGCACACAGCTTGACAGAACAGAGAGCACTGTGAGTGGATGGGACAAGGCCAATGCAGGTGACAGTAAGGGCTGGCTGAGGCCAGAGGGCAAGCCGTGTGAGGAGTCCCAGCTCCTGGAGTGCTCAGTCTGGATGAGACATTGAATCCCACGGGTGTAGAGGGGATGAAATAGCCCAATTCGCATGTGTGTTACGTGGACGTTTTAGTCTCTATGCCACCTGTGGCCTCCAGCTGAATCTGGCTCTCCTGCTAAATGGAGACTTAAGGGATCTCTTTGTAGCAGCCCTGAGTATGATGCCAAGTTGCTTACAACTGAGAGGCATGGAAGGAGCTGGCTTGTTGACCACCCTGGCAGTGGGGGAGCCCTTGGATTACATTGTGGTGGGGAGTGGCTCTACAAAGAGGCACATTTCTGTTCTGAATGGTGATGAATCTAGCTTCTCCTCCTGCCTGCCTGCCTCTGAAGGGGAGATCCAAAAGCCAAGAAAGCGACACTCACCAGAAGCTAATCTGCAGCAGTACCACACACCTGTTAGGGTTTATATAATAGAGATTGGCGCCACCCCACTGCTGAACTGTCCAGGGAAATATCTGGCATCAGCCCAGTCTTGAACTAGCTTGATCTGCTGGAAATCTCCCATGCTTCTGAACTGGCATGGAACGAGAGGTGACAGAGCTGAGCTGAATGGAACCCTTTAAAGAAGGAAGATTTGGAGCGTTACCGTGATGAGAGGCTAGGGAGAGCAGCAATCTAGAGGCTTGGGCAGCAGGTGATGTGCAAGGGATAGGGAGCAATGCTTGTGTGCGTGCTACAGAGTGAAAACAAAGGCATTCTCGGCTAGTAGATTAGATGTTGGGCTGGGAATCGGAACTCCTGGGTTCTTCTGGCTCTGCCACTGACTTGCTGTGTGAATTGCCCAAAATCATTTCCCACCCCTCCTTTGTCACACACTCAGTGCCCTAGGAACGGACATTGCAAAGTATTAAAAGAAACCTTCAAAATCTCTCTTTAAAAACTAAGCAGCAGCTGGGCGCAGGCCCTTGGGATTCGTTCCCATCCCCAGGACTCTTTGCTCTCCTGCTTGCTGGAATCCAGTTGGTATAGGTGGCTACTCCCCTATTATTTACCATCCCTGGATCACTTCCCTGTTCCAGGGCATTAGCCACAGTTCAATAGCATAGGCTGCAAGTCAGAAATGGGTCCTGGCAAAGGTAAACATCATAAGCCTCTTTAAACTGTGCCCTGAGCTCACATATCCTCCCCCCTTTTGGTGTGGGAGTGTACTGAAAAGGGAAAGGAAAATTAACCCCCCAGCACTCCTAACAGCAGGAACGTTATGCTTCATAATCCGGGCAGGGAACATGATCTCCCTGCACCTGGAAAGCTAGGTGTCTAGCGTGTATGGCACACATACCTGCCAGTGCTCAGAACGTGCTGTGCCGGCCTGTCCCTCCCCAGCAATGACTGCGCTATGTTGGGTACTGGGAGGCATAGCAAGGTGCTCTGGCACAGCTGGGGGAGGGGCAGCCGAGCCAGCTCGACCCCAGGGCGTGATAGGAAAGATCCGTGAAATGGCTCCATGTAGCTGTAGCATGAAGCACTAACCGCCCTTGCTAGCTGTGGAGTACGGGCAGTATTTAACTGAACCATTGCCAGAGGCCCACAGATTCGAAGTTAGCGTTGGAGAGGGGCAGGGAAAGATTTGTTTGATCTTGTCACAAGGGCTAGTGGTGCTTGCGTTAGGACACAGTTTTATGTTGTTAAAGAGACACCATCTGTCAAGTGACAAATTAACAATTTGAAAGAACAAAGCCCCTCACCCGAGTTATTACCCAGCTCAGAGTTTAAAACTTCACATCCCTTTCTCCCCTCTTTAGGTTGGCTGATGAATCGCTGCATGGGCCGTGATAATAGACTAGTCCCTCTGGCTTTGGTTTATGGGCCCTTTCTGGGTTTCATGCACTACTTGCACATGCTCCAGGGGAAGGTGTAAAGATAAACTACCCATTCTTCATCAGAAACTTTTTAAAATTAAACTTTTGCTCCTAGGTGGTAAAAACCTCATTCAAGTGGGGGTTGGGCGCAGGGAGTTGAGATCTTGGTGCAAGTGCCTTAATGAGCAGCTGCCAAAAGAGGGAGATGGTGAGTGGCTGAAGGCTGCTGAAAACCCTTGGGCTGGAGGGTGAGGCCATTCAAAGAAGGCATTTGACTACTGAGTGCGAGGTTCTTGTGTGAGAATCATTTTGACTGCTGTTCAGGAGGAGGAGTTACGGCAGGAGCGGAGTGGGGGGGCGAGTGCCCTGTGCCATCCAAGTCCCCAGAGAGCTGAGGGGGGCGACTAATAGCCTGGGGAGGACTGTGCTGGGCGTCCATGTGTTGCTGAATCCTGCCTTGCACTGGCTGTGCCACTAGCAATGCAGAGAGCTTCGCTGCCTGGGAACACGCTTGCTGGCTGCACACCCAGACTGGCAGGGCTGCTTGTTTTCTGTCTTGGGCATCCTAGACAAGCTGGCTGGCTACGTACTTGTTTTATTGCTAGGTAGCAAATCTGTAATAAATGACACTCCAGCAGCTCTTACACCTAATAAGGTGCAGCACAGCAGGCTGCTTGCCCGTTGGTTATAATTAACCAGGGAATCGCCTCTTTCCAGCGACGCTTCCAAAGGAGTCCATGGGCCAGTTTGGCCGAGGGCAAGTGGGCATCACTCCTGTTGACATCACTGGGAAGTTGTACCAGCTTGTGCCTGGCTGGCTGTAGTCCCAGGGCTGCGTTTCCAGCCTGAAACCCTGAGAAGAGTTCCCACCTGAATTGCAGTACCTTGCGACCATATTCCATTGCCAGTGGAGGGCTGGGTTTCAATGACTCGTACTAAAAGGGTGTGTCCCCACTGGTGGGCTTTGGTGCATAGTCTCCATCTGAGCTGAACTGGGTGCAGAAAAGGGGAACGATCTTATTTGGGGGTCTGATAGCTCTAGCATAATGAGCACGTCTGAAAATCACCACCTATTCTTGTTGCTCAGTTTGTCCTTCTAGTTAGTGGAGGGAGCAAAGCTCTTTCTAGGCCCAAACTAAGCTGCAGTTGCTGAGGGTCAAGCTGCCTTTGCTCTGAAATCTTTATGAATCGGACACCTGAGATCTGGTCTCCACCAGGCCTCGGTTGCTTCTGAGCCACATTTTCTACAACAGGTTTCAGAGTAACAGCCGTGTTAGTCTGTATTCGCAAAAAGAAAAGGAGTACTTGTGGCACCTTAGACACTAACCAATTTATTTGAGCATGAGCTTTCGTGAGCTACAGCTCACTTCATCAGATGCATACCGTGGAAACTGCAGCAGACTTGCCAGATCCGTGCCCTTTGCGGGCAAAGGCTGCAGTTGCTCTCTCTCTCCTGTAGGCTGACCTTTTCTAAACAAAATGCAGAGTCCTTTCAGAGTCCCCAGTCTCTGCCCAGATCACTGCTTATTCCTCGTGCCACCGTTTCAGGGAGCTGGCAGCCCTCTTGGTTAGATCTTCCTGTACGCTGGGTGGGAAGCTGAGGCTGCTGACCATTGCTCCCCCAAAGAACGTTGCATTGCTCTTTGTGCTCCCCTCAGACTGGGGCAATCGAAGAGACAAAAACAGTCTGAACAATGAAAATGATTTGAGATATCCATTGAAACACACAGACCCCCACACACAATTCATTGCACACATGCATTCGTTACATAGCTTCAGAAGGGGAACCAGGCTCCTGTGTTCTACGTTGCATGGGGCTTCTTTTGTTAAAGTAGTAAGGTTCCAACACAGATCCAGCTTGTAGTGTAGGTGGGGGAGTGAGTCCAGCTGAGATCTTGGTGCACACACCTTAATGGTTAAAACTCTGAGCCAGTCCGTAACCAGGTCCCTGACATCACTGTTCACGGATCGGACTCTAGACTGGCCCTATGTGGTCAAAGTCAATTTTTCTTTTTCAAACATTTCTGTTCTCTAGGGCTAGCCTAGCACCATTCACTTTGCAAACATGTATAGAGTTCATTATAGCAGCACCAACTCCATAGGAGGGTTATTATGGGATTACAGCTCTGTCCGCCTAAAACAAATGTATGAATGGGTTGAATTCATAGGGGAACCAACAGAAGATTCCACATCAAGGTAACTTCCATTCAGATTAGGTGAAAGAGATTTTTAAAAAGGAAAAACAAACTATATGTGGGGCAGCGGGTGTTTCCTCTTTATGTGAAGGATCACCTCACCCCTCTCTTATACTATGGCAGAAATGCGCTTGGAACAGCAAGCACTGGAGTGTCGGTTGGTTGATATTTCTGGAAGTAAACTTATGAAGGGGTGCCAGACTTACAAAAGGCACATGGCTTAACGTGGCTTGTGTGGGATCTCAGCAAGGAAAATGGAATCGGTGTCTGTCTTTCTCTGTTCACTGTGTAGGCAGGTGAAGGCCTTTAAAAAAGATGATTTTCTATTTTAGGACATATCCAGAGACTTCTGCGGTTCCAAATGGCTGCATCCAGCCCCATTACATCAGAGCATGCCCACCCAGGAGCAGGAGGACTGGATTTGCTTGGATGATTGTTTGCTTTTATAAGGAAATATTTGAATAAGGTTGTTATAAAACAAGTCTTACTAATGAAACCAACAGGTTGGTTTGGTTTTGATGTGGGATGCTTTAACATGCTAGGAATTTATCAGTGGTAATTTCTTCTAGGTGACCTGTAAAGCTTTTGTGGAGGGCCACGGTTTCCAATCCAGGAACAGGATTGATTATACTTGTAAACAAAATACTGGGAAGCTGATGTTTCCTTCACTTGCCCGGGAGCACTCAGTGATACAAAAGGAATAAGCTTAAAACGATAATAGGGAATATTTTTCTAAACAATATCCAGTGAAACTCCCTGCCACAAGATTTTAAGGATAAAAGCTTAGTAAGTTTTTAAAAAAGGACTGAATACTTGTGTGTTCATTTCCAAAGTTACATTAGATAGGGAGAGAGGGGTTTGAAATAGAAGAGAACCCCTCCTATTTAGGGGCCTAAACTAGCTTCTAACTAATGGGGTTAGGAAGGAACTTCCTCCATGGGCAGGCTATTCTGTAATTGCCCACAGCATGGGTGGTTTTCTGGCTTCTTGGAAGCATGTGTTTCCTGGCCACTGTTGGAGAGGATCCGCAACTAGACAGATCCGTACCCTCATCTGATCCAGCAGTGCTAATGGTCCTGAGCAGGGAGTGCTTTGTCTCCCCTCAGATGGATTAGGACATTGCGGATGCCTAAACCAATGCAAGAAAATTCATTCTCCATATCTACAGGTGCTTGCCATGGCCTCCACTGTTTTCATGGGATCCTGAACCCCTCACTTGGCAGGTAAATTAGGGAGCTGAATGAATTTCCCTTTGTTTCTGCAAGTTGTTGCCAGTATTTAAACACTTGAGTTTTGCAGTTTTCCTTTGAGATAACGCATCAATTGGACTCATGGGGAGGGCATATAAAACAGGCTGTTTCCATTTTCCTCCCACAAACCACTGCATTTTGTTCCTTTGAAGCAACAGAGTATCTTCTCTAAGACACAGCTCTACTAATGAGCTTTGTTACAAAATTCCTTGTATTGAACCACCTGGGGCTGTCCCTGGCTGTGTCATGTGTAAGTGGCAAAACCCGTCACATTGTGTGGGCAGGGGGAACCTGGAACTCAACCCATCCCATTGCTATTTTGGATGCATACCATGTAAACTCTTCTACGTTTTGTGGCACTTGTAGGGCTAGAATTACTCCCCACAGTACAGCCAACCCCTCCAATAAATGTGCATTTTCAAACAGAATTAACCAAGTGATGGTCCTTGCATGAGGCCTTCTTGACAAAGGGAAAATTCGCTTTTGAAACTCCGTGTCTGTGGTTAAACTGAAAAGCTTGAGCTGCCCACTTTCCCTGGGGCCTGTTACTAATCTAATGATGGCAGGTGTGCTCCAAATAGATATTAATGACCACCATGATAAAGCCAATTTAAGCAAATCTAATAAGAAGGACATAGTATAAGTTGGCAGCATTTATAAGCAATTTTTCCTGAATGAAATTAAGGGCAAGAGAAATTTACAAAACCCTCCTGGCCTTCTATCACCACTGTCAGCAGAGGAATTCCGCAGAGCTCCACAGAGAAAGTGTTTAGTCTATAGGATGTGACGTGCACAGCACAACAATCCTTGGCTCTTCCTGCTTTGTGCTGTGTACCAGCAAGAATGACATGGAAATGGAGGCACCATAACGAGAGTGCCCAGTTTTGTCTTTTAGGAGCCATAAACTAGTTCCTCCTCTTTTCCTTGTGCCAAGTACTTTTCTCGGTGGCTCAAGGAGCTGGGGAAAGTCTTGGTGATGATGGGAAAGGCCACAGGAGTTACAGCTGCCGCAAAATAGAGCTGGTGAGACTCCAAAGGTGGCTGTCTTGAACCAAACAAGATGTTCAGCTAGTGAGATTTATTAGGCACTGTAGTGCTTTACAGATATTAACAATCCCTCCCAGGGCTCTTGGGAAGTAGGTATTATTGTTTCCATTGTACAGCAAGAGAAACTGAGGCAAAGAGTCTATGACTTGAGCTAGGATTTAGGGGTCCCTGGCTACCAGGCCTATGCTAGGCCATGTTCCCCTCATGAAAAAGTTGCTTCGTGACAAATGAGTGTCTCCATTTCATGGCCGGCACTGGCTCCCTTTGTACATGAAATTCTTGTTTGTGTTTCCACCTTTCAAAGGCCTGCAGGGACCAGGAGGATAGTTTACAAAATAAAATTAGAATATAAAATAAACTGAAACCCATAGATCTTGGTTGTCAAAGTAACTCGGTCGCAAGCTTTATATGTGTTCTCGGTGGGAGTCGATGGCACTGGTTAGACAAATCAGGTTGAAATAACTAAGCTCCATGTCCGAGAGCTGATGGGAAGGAAGGGGTTACACTGAACTCCCCAGTGCCTCATCCAAACTAACTGAGCAGGAGCAGCAAGCAGCTCTTAGCATGCGCCCATAATTACTGCCAGGCTGCACTTTCACCTGTGCGTGCCTCACCTGGCCTTCAGGACGCCGCCCGCTCCCCGACCCCGGCGACTGAGGAAATGGGATAGTTTCTGCTGTGTGGTGCCTCACTAACTGGCTGAGAATATCAAATCTGTTGTCTTTTGTATTAGGCATAAATAGGATCTGTCTGACAGGTGAACCTTTCTCCACTTGCTTTAAGACGTGCTTGTCCCTGCAGAGCCTAAAAGGAGGGGGAAGGAGTAGGCAGAGGTGCCTGCAATGACTGATTGGACTTTTGGTGCCTTTTATGCAAAAAGGTCTGTGACAGCACCAGTGCTGGGGTTTCTTCTCCAGGCCCCTTTGGAACCCAGATCGTGTTTCTCCTTTCTGGCAGCTAGAGAGATGGGCTGTTTAACCCTGTAGCTTCATGCAAACCCAACTATGGGGCTCCGAGGCCATCCCCTTGCTCAGGGTAAGGTCTGTTCTGACTTTCTCCTCTGCTCTGTACTTGGGTCCGAGTTGCAGTGAGTCCCTTGTGCCCAGCCCTTGCTAACCCTTTGCCAGGGGAACCTGCTAGCTGCTCAGGCCAGTCGTTTGCCCTGCTTGCCAGGTCACTCAGGCAAAAACATTCTCTTCAGGGATAAAAATGGGTTTTATGAGAGTTCCTTGAATTACACCAAACCTTGGCCAACTCTGCGCCCTGTGTCTCCCTCTGTTATTGTGTTAATTGTTGAGTTGGAGGATTCTCCTTATATCAAAACCCTATTCTCAGATTTTTGCTTCAATGGAGTTTTTATCAATTTCGTTCTAACACCAGAGCCCCCAGTATGCACAGTAAGAGCCTAATCCAAACCCCACTGAAGTCAACGATGCACTGGGCCTTGTACAAACTGGTCCCTGCCCTGTCTCCCAGTTGAATAGAAATTAATAACGAGAGTTTTCTTTCGGCTCTGAGGTCCTGCGGTTCCAACGTAAATGGATCCAAATTGCCTACTGTCTCCCGTCTTCCTTTTCTTTTCTCCTCCTTTCCGGAGGCTGCCGTCCCTGCATATGCCCCTGACCTGAACGCAAAGGGACGGGAGGGGAAAAACCTCTCAGGGTATTTTTGAAAATATTTTTCCCCGGTGTTTTTCCTTTTGCTCTTTATAATCTGGCCAAGCATGTCCATTCCAAGGTGAAACATGTTGGATCAGTTAGTGACCTCATGGCTAAATCCAGCCCTTGAGTTTTGTCTTAAGGAACAAAGTGGGGACTGGAGCCACTTAGAAGTCATTAACTGCCCCTCACTTTCTTTTTGTATCTAGCAACACTTTTTTTCTTTTGTGGCAAGCAGAGAATGGGAAGACCCTCTGGCTGGGTTTTAACCCTTTCCTGTCCAATGACTGGTATATTTGGGTGTCAGAGGCAAGTTGCTACTATGTGTTGGCCGCTGTGCGCCAGGGATTCACTCTTACAATGATCTTGCCCTCATTGTGTTTGCTCCATCGCTGCTGGTTACTCAGCGGGGTGTGGAAATAGAAGCACTATGCTCTTCTTCTCTTAAATTTATTCCTTGACCCATAAAGCCTGGGGCCCTGTCAGGCTGCTCCATCCTTCCCCCAGTGCAGGTTAACCCCAGGGCTTGCTTCTTTCTAGCCCAGAGCTGGGCGTCGCTTTCCTCAGCCCATGCTCATCCTGCTGAAGAAGGGCCCAGGCTGGCATTTGGAAGATGTAGCTGGGAGAATTGCGTCCCCAGGGATGAGGGAGGGTGGCTGGTTGGTTGCCAGGGCAAAAACTGCAAGAATTATTTTAGTTCATATGCTCAAAAAGCACTGTGGGCCTCAGCATTGTAACTCTTGTTTTCTGACTGTGAAGTGTTAGCCAGGGTGCCAGCAGAGAGAGTGGGAAGTGTCTAGTGAGAGGAAGGCACTTGCAAAGGGGAACATATTCATGGCAGGGTCTGGCATGGAACGGGGACAGACAAGCATGAGAGACACTACTTGGAAAAACCCTGCATTCCTGGAAATCTGTTCATGCCTCTCCACCCCAACTGAGAACCTGTGCACCATTGGATCCAAACCTGCAAGCAAACTCGGATTTCCCCATGCCTGCCTGAACATTTGGAGCCTACTTGGCATATATGGGGTGGGTATGTCTGAGAAGAAAGGGCTCTCAAGGCCCAGCTGATCTTTGCAGTTGATTCTTTGGGACTGTTGTTTTTTTAATCCTCCTTTCCTGGGTGTCTAGCTCGCTTGTTGCTGCTGTTGCAATATCTTCCAGCTTCTGAGAGGATCAAGGGTAGCAAAGCAGCATTGCTGTGACACTGTGCAGAACTGTGTTTCTGTTGGAGAGGTGAATTATAGCTAATCATTCACTGCACAAACCACAGAGAGCAAGTGCAGTCTCAGAAACGGTGGTCTGTCAACAGGTGAGAGCCTGGTAGACCCAAAGAGGGCTTATACTCTAAAGCCAGTAACTTTGTAACTGTTCTCCCCTGGACCCTCCCCACCCACCAGCCGTGGAGCCCCCTAGGCCACTGCATGAACAATGAAACACACCATGAACTCTGTCCTTAAATGTGCATCCTTGACAAGGAGGCTGTGAGCATAGATCTGCTTTATTGCCCATGCCCTGTCCCAACCAATACCTCTAAGGGCCGGGTGGGTAATACAGTAAAATGTTCAAGGCTGCTAGTGGATGTGTTATTTACTCCTTCTCATAACACAAGAACCAGGGGTCACCAACTGAAATTAATAGGCAGCAGATTTAAAACAAACAGAAGGAAGTATTTCTTCACACAATGCAGAGTCAACCTGTGGAACTCTTTGCCAGAGGATGTTGTGAAGGCCAAGACTATAACAGGGTTCAAAAAAGAACCAGCCCAGTTCCTAGAGGATAGGTCTATCAATGGCTGTTAGCCAGGATGGGCAGGGCTGGTGTCCCTAGCCTCTGTTTGCCAGAAGCTGGGATTGGGCAACAGGGGGTGGATCACTTGATGATTCCCTGTTCTGTTCATTCCTGCTGGGGCACCCGGCATTGGCTACTGTCGGAAAACAGGATATTGGGCTAGATGGACCATTGGTCTGACCCAGTGGGGCCGTTCTTATGTTCTTAATTCCTCTGAGTTTTGGGGGAGCAGCTGTCCTTCTGCTGTTGCTGCCTACATAAGATGTCTTCCTTAGGTTTAAGTGTCTTAATGCTTTGCCTATAAATAGCCCTAAGTGTGCCTGTTGCCCCAGGATCTAGATCCCCAAAGCAAGTCTAACACAAAGGAGAAAAAGCCACAGGGATGTAACTGCTGCCTGCTGTGCGCCCAGCCAGCACCGGCCTTCCAGTACCAGGTTCTGGAAGAAACAGTGAGCAAAGTTGCTGTCTGCTGTCAAATGTTTCCCTAGGTAACTGGACAGGTGGGGCTGTGTGTGTGCTGCAGCTCAGCACAGGGCAGTACAGACCAATTTGGGTGGGAGGGGCATGAGACACCACAAGCCAAAGGGCTTTTACCCAGGCTGAGGAGCAAAAATAGCTCTGCAATGTGCTCTGGGCTTTTCGTGCTCATTCAGAAAGAGACTCTCTAAACTGGGCATTTACGGGCTGACACTGACCCTGGCAGCCAGCCCCTGAGCTCTTGCCTCCTTTCAACTTACAGGATACTTAAAGTTTAATATGCTTCACCCTTTCACTCCCTCTGCGACCTCAGCATGCGCTACAAGCCCTGAAGCCACTGCTGACTTACAAAGCTGTTGGTTCAACCCTGTGAGAGGGGAAGAAATGTGCTCGCCCTACCCAACCCAAGCTCGGATGGGCCCCTGTCCCCTAGCAGAGAGGGACTATCACCAGCTAACATGAAGTAGTATCGTCTGACTCCGTCTGTGAGCAGTGGGGCAGGGATGGCCCAAGCAGCCTGCCAATGCTAGGATGACCTTGAGAAAAAGCTGGTCTTGACATTCCTGCTGTCCCATGTAGACATGGCCTGTGAGTACCCAAGAAGCCTGGCTTTGCTTTAAGCTGCTCCAATGCCAGCCAGCTAATCTCCCTGTTGCCAGTTGGTTCTGGAGAGAGGGTCACTGATGGCAAGGTGGGCATAGCTGTGGTTCATCTAAACGTTAGTTCCCTGGGTAGTTTAAATGGCACGGAGGGGGGAGAGAATGAGGCAACAAGTCTCCCTGTTTGCTTCATGTAATGTCCCCCTGTGTTCCAGTGACCAGCTGCTGCCGTAGCTTCTCCTGCCCCCTCCACTAGGGAGGAGTTGATGCTAGTACAGTTCTGGGAGGGGCCGCAAGCTCGTGCTGGAAGCCCTGGGAGCCTTTGGTTGCTTTGTGTGTGGAGGTAGCAGTTTGTCGTGGGAGGGGTGCGCACCTTTGTTCCAGTGTGACCCAGCCTCTTGCTTGTATTTCAGCTAATAGGACAGTGGGGATGAGGAGTGGTAGCTGGCAAGGAGCCAGGATGGAAGCGTTGATGCTGGGCCTCCCAGGGCTTTGACTGGGGCCTGCTCAATGACGCAATGGCAGCTGTGAGTTACAGGTGCTGCACTGTTACTGCTGTCTAATTAAATCAGCAAGTGGGAGGGTTGGTGGGGCACCTACCATTTCCCCTTTCTGTCCTGCTAGGAAATATGTACAACTTGCACGCCATGACAGGAGGGAGTGGCCTGCCTCGGTGTATGGGTGCTATGTAACAGCACATGGACCCAGACCAGGCCCTAGTCTGTGCAGGGCCATATAAAGTAAAATATAAGGCTGCATCCAACTTCTTCCCCTTCCAAGGGCAGACCCCTGTTCAGCTGCCTGCCTAGGCAGCCCTCCTTTCCCCACCCCCACGCCCCCATTTCCAACCTTTCAGGGCAGGGGGAAATCCCTCCCCTCTCCTGAGTTCTTGCCACTTCTGCTGATCTTGCCCCTGGCCCGGGCAATGAGAGCACAGAAGCTGCCTCTGCAGGTGCCAGTGGAGGGCAGGTGGAGAATTCACTGCTGGTGTCTGAGTCAGACCTAATGCATTGTTTGGGAGACAGAGACCTCTAGGCGTGCAGGGCTTTAGGGGGGCTTGGGAAGGACAAGGTTAGTCAATTACTGAAAATGCTTTCTCAGAGCAAATCCCCCAATTAACAGCAATTGGTTCAGGGTGAAGCTGGACACCCAGGCAGCAGGCAAGGGTGAGAGTGCTGGGCACTTACACTGTGAGCAAAGCTATGGGGAACCTGTGTAATGCTGCACCTGGCCAGCAGGGGGAGTCTGTGGGAAACAAATACTAGACTAACCAATTTATTTGAGCATGAGCTTTCCTGAGCTACAGCTCACTTCATCGGATGCATACCGTGGAAACTGCAGCAGACTTTATATATACACAGAGAATATGAAACAATACCTCCTCCCACCCCACTGTCCTGCTGGTAATAGCTTATCTAAAGTAATCGTCAGGTTAGGCCATTTCCAGCACAAATCCAGGTTTTCTCACCCTCCACCCCCCCACACAAATTCACTCTCCTGCTGGAAATGGCCTAACCTGACGATTACTTTAGATAAGCTATTACCAGCAGGACAGTGGGGTGGGAGGAGGTATTGTTTCATATTCTCTGTGTATATATAAAGTCTGCTGCAGTTTCCACGGTATGCATCCGATGAAGTGAGCTGTAGCTCACGAAAGCTCATGCTCAAATAAATTGGTTAGTCTCTAAGGTGCCACAAGTACTCCTTTTCTTTTTGCGAATACAGACTAACACGGCTGTTACTCTGAAATACTAGACTATTTATTTATGTCTCTTTAGATGGGCAGGAGGTGTAAGGGGGGGGCCCCCTCTCGCCTCTGCAGCTGCAGGACTCTGTGCACTAGAGGGCCGAGACTCTGCCCACAGCAACCAGACAGAACACACAGCGTGGGCATGTGCTGAGTCCATCCTGCCACCTGCACTGGCCAGGAGGGCTGGGAAGTTCTCAAGCTGGCTCCAGCCCCCAGGTCAGGAAACCAAGAGTCCCAGACTCTGGAGAGGGCTTTGTGTTTGCAAGCATTCAGCAGCAACTGGCACCCTGGTAACTGCCCAAACCCAGCCTGGCCTTCAGGCCTTATGCCAGGGGTAGTAAATCTGCCCCATTTCTAGTCACCTTGCATTCCTGCAGTCTGAACCACAGAAGGGCATTTAGCAGGTCTGGCATAGCTGTGGTGATGACTTACTACAGGCTGAGCTCAGGAGGGGCTCCATTCCAGCCAAGACATGTAAGTACCCCAGCTCTGTGCTGGCCCAGACCTGACAGCGGGGCTCTGTGCTGCCAGACAGAGCAGCCCCTGCTGGGCCTCAAGTGGCATTTAATCACTAAGCTGCCAGCTCCTTGCAAAGAGCAATGCTCAAAGGACGCTGAGGCTCGTCGGAAGAAGCACTGAGTTGAAGGCAAGGCCCCAGTCTGCCTAGCATAGGGTGACCAGACAGCAAGTGTGAAAAATCAGGACAGGAGTTGGGGGGTAATAGGAGCCTATATAAGAGAAAGACCCAAAAATCGGGACTGTCCCTATAAAATTGGGACATCTGGTCACCCCTAGCCTAGCAGTGGTGGCTGATCAGTATGGGGTCCCCATAACTTTGTTTCCTGGAGGAGGGTGTAATGATGCAGGTGTCCCAGATGAGTGGGACAAAGGACCTGCTTCCTCAGGCTGGAAAGATAATTCTCTCCCCCAATCCTCTTTACTCCCCACCAACTCCCACTCTCCTCCTTCTGGGCGCCAGCTGCTGCTTGATGAGGTCAAGGAGACAGACACATGCTGCAGGCCTCACTCCTTTGCCCCCTGCCCCATTCATTCAACGTCGCTGTCTCTGTGTTGTCTGCTGTTGAGAGGGAAGGGTTAAAAAGCAGCCCAAGAGGGGCAAGAAAATTCAGCCACTGTGGCAGGCAGGAAGTGTGCAGGAGCCAGCCCCATAACACACACAAGCTGCAGCGCCTGGCCGGTGGAGTGGGAAGGAACTGGGAAGCTTTGTGGAGTATTGGGATCTGGGGACTTGGAGGAAAGTTGGGGCACATGGGCAAGAAGTGGCACTGAACCTCTCTGGCTCATCTGAATAATCAATTATCCCCACCCCTATGCTCCTTGTTCTCTGCTCCCTACTCTTCAGCCATGAGGCTGTGGGTGAAGGCTGCATAGGAGCAACATAGCTCACGCCCTTCCCTGTCCCCCACAGGTGCAGAGATTGAGACCTGGGCTGCAAATTCAAGCCTTGAAAGCTAAAGGGGCCTGTTCCTGTTTAGCACAGGTGAGAGGGCCTAACTCAAGAGGGTGGGAGTGTGAAGCCCTCTATGTCCACAATGGGACCCAGGAAAGCAAGCTGACTCCACACACGGTCCTGCCGGCACAGGGAAGAGCAGTGAGAAGGTTGGTCTGTCTCTTTGCCCAACCTTTGCTTCTAGTAGGAAGGGGACTGAGACAGACCCATTTACTGCAGGCCACCACATCGCTGTCAGCTGGCCCTGACTTCAGACCCTCCCCTCCTGGGCCAGATGTCAGCCTGTAGCCTAGTGAGGAATGACTGCTGAGTGCATTCCCTGGCCTCTTCTGTTCCCACCGTTTTCCCCTGCTACCCCCATCTTCCCCGGCATTCATCCCAGGGCTGGTGTCTGCCTGTCAGTTGTGTGGCCAATTCATCCGCCTGAGCCTAGTTATTGTCATCGACCTGGGTGTGAATGGCTGTCAGTGGGCCATGGCCCAGCCCTCCCTCCACAGATTGCCCCCCCACATTATGTTATAAGGACACTCTGGGGCACCTAAAATATCCCACTAATGGGGCATCGTGAGGGCCATGAAAGCACCGTGGTGGAGGGCACGTTCCCCCAGCACCTTGCTGGGGGAGCGGAGCAGGAGGAGACTCGATTAGACCTGCACACGCTGACCTTTTTGTTCTTGAAAAATTGCTCTTCAGCAGCTCAGGCAGTAAAATTAAATTGATTCACAATGAGCAAGGATAAAATTTGTGTCCCAGGGAGGGCAACTATCAATGGTAAATGGGTGATGTTGCCCTGGTGCCAAGGAGAGCCGGGGCGGAGCCCGCACAGGCCAGCTCGAACCAGGGCCTGCGCCAGGGGAGAAATGGCCGAACGCGTCCCAGGGGAGGTGACTTGTCTGCAGGGAAGCAGCCTGGTTCAGGAGGGGGCAATGCGGTGCCCCTCTCGGTCCCCCGCGGTGCTGCCCCTTGGAGAGGAGGCGGCAGGTGGAACGTTGGCACCTGAAGGTTCCGTGGCAGTTGGTCAGAGCGGGGGGGAGGGGAGCCTCAGCCCTGGCCCAGTTTGGGGGAGGGGTAGCATCCCTTCCAGGGGCAGAGAGACAAGGGCGGATGCGTGGGGGAAGCCAGGGCGAACCAGCGGGCCCATGAGCAGGGGGCAGAGAGAGCCCCGGCCTCCAGGAAATGGATGGGGCAGCCCCAGATCCTGCTGGAGGAGAGAGGGGATTTCCCCCATCACCCCACTCAGCGCCTACCAGAGCAGAGCTGGGGATTTGCCTCCACCACCCGGCGTCTGTCAGAGCTGGAGGGATTGGAGCCTGGCTGGGGCACGAGGCACAATCCAGTGCGCAGACTAACTGGAGCAGCTGCCCCCTCGGAGCAAGGGGCCGTCTTGCCCGGCCTCCTGCCTCTAACAGCAGCTAACGCTGTGCTATCAACTCTGCCGTGTGGCCGGCAGCACAAGCCGGTCGCTGTCAGTGCACCAGGCGGGTCTGACTCAGGAGGGGCCAGGGGAGCAGATAGGAGCCAGGGGATCTTTTCACTGAGTCACTCTTGTGGCCAGCGCTGCTGCCCTTTCAAAAGTCATTTAGGAAGTCAGGCCCTGTGGAAATATAATGGGACAATCAACAGTTTATTGTTGCTGGGCTTAATTTAGCAGGCTGGCCATTCAGGCAGCGACGCAACAGTGTGACACTGCATAAGCAGAAGCCCTGGAAAGAGACGAATCAGCCCTCAGCGGAGGCAGGAAAGGCTGAGCTGGCATAGGCAGATAGATGAATTCACCTGCTCATCTGGGGCCGGGAGATATTAGATGCTGCCAGGGAGCAGTTAACAGGGATGCCATTTGCTTGTGTAGGCCCAGATCTAAAACTGCTGTAATTGGTTTTAGTGCCTCCTTGGGATATTAAACATTTCCATTGCCAAAAAATAGGGCACTCAAAATTAAGAGTTAGTAGGCCCTGTGGGCGTACAGATTAGTACACAGTGTTCATTGGATATGTCCAGTATGTGATGTTCAGGCTGCGTCCCAGAGAATAAGGCAAATAGTTTGTAAAAGTAACTACTCATTTTGACTGGGAACTGGTATCAGGTACAGTTCATAGGCCCATAGACATGAGAGATAGGAAGTGTCTCTTATTGGGGTCTCTCTCCTTGGACAAGGGAAGGATCACTTCCTAAAGAACACTTTCTCGTCTTTGGACAGGCCCATAAAAATTTCCCAGGCAATGGGTTTCCACCCCTGCTTTTGCAGGAGACAGCCCGAGTCACCGCACCAACAGGAAGCTTTTCCTCATGTTCGGCCTGAATTTTTTCTTTTCTTAGTTTAATCCCATTGCGCCTACTGGTACCCACCCCTGCACCGCCCTAAAGAATTCCCTTTCCGCACTGCTGTTTATCCTCCTCACATACTTTTAGACTACTCTCATTTCCCCAGTCCCCATCCTTAGTCATCAGCTGGCCAAGCAATAGGGATGTAGCTAGTCAGAACTTTCCCCGTAAATCACATTTATCGACTCATCTCTGTTGCTCTTTTCTGGATTCTCTCCAGTTTGTCTATATCTTTCTGGTCATTGGGCACCTGGAAAAAAGCACCACAATCCAGGGGTTAAACCAAAGCCATGCACCCAGGGACTATTCCTTCACTTCTCTTCAGCCCAAAACTGTACTGAAACTTTTGGTTTCTTTTCTGTCTTTTAGATAAGGCGGGGTTTGTCATTTTACCCTGTACAGTGCGCACCAGAGTGAAGCCCTGACCTAGTCTGGGCTTTTTATTTGTATTACAGCAGCACCTAATTAATATCTACGATTTGTAAGCATGTGCACCATGCTCATCCCCATAGTATCTACAAACATATCACATTCCAAACCCCTGCCTTTATCTGTCACAGCCATTCCATTTCTTGCTCCCTACATTTCTCCTTCCCAATCAGGTTTTGAATTTCAGATTATTCTCCCCACATGGATTAAAAGCATTTTCCCAGACTGTAGCCCATTTTGCTATTTCCTGCCCAGGTTATCAGGCTGTCTTGGGCTCTTTCTGTTATCTCTATTTTGGTGTTTGCACAACTTACCAATTGAGTACCAGCAGAAAATATCCATAGTGTGTTGTATGCGGCCACTCCCATGCCATTGAAGATGTTAAATGAGAGCAGGCCTACCTTTTATGGTCCTGTAGAACGTACAAGAAATTAATCCCATTGCCTTCTTTAGAAATGTAACAGGGTCCTACAGAGTTCAGTAGAGAATGAGATCCTGTCCATATTTTTTTTTTAAAATTATTTTGTAGAAGTCTATTGAAGGTATACGCAAAAAGAAAAGGAGTACTTGTGGCACCTTAGAGACTAACCAATTTATTTGAGCATGAGCTTTCGTGAGCTACAGCTCACTTCATCAGATGCATACCGTGGAAACTGCAGCAGACTTTATATATACACAGAGAATATGAAACAATACCTCCTCCCACCCCACTGTCCTGCTGGTAATAGCTTGTCTAAAGTAATCGTCAGGTTAGGCCATTTCCAGCACAAATCCAGGTTTTCTCACCCTCCACCCCCCCACACAAATTCACTCTCCTGCTGGTGATAGCCCATCCAAAGTGACAACTCTTTACACAATGTGCATGATAATGAAGTTAGGCCATTTCCTGCACAAATCCAGGTTCTCTCACTCCCTCACCCCCCTCCAAAAACCACCCCCATACACACACAGACTCACTCTCATATTGAAGGTATGGTTTCAGAGTAGCAGCCATGTTAGTCTGTATTGCTGTAGCTCACGAAAGCTTATGCTCAAATAAATTTGTTAGTCTCTAAGGTGCTGCAAGTACTCCTTTTCTTTTTATTGAAGGTATGGAATTCTCTAATGCCGGAGGATGGGTAAAAGAACCTATACTAAGGTTTATTATCTTCTATTAAATTGTGTAGGACTTTTCTATAAAGATAACGCTGATCCATACAGCTTCTCAGCAGCCAACTCTCCCAAATCAATACTTAGCCGTTGAACACCCATTTCCCTTTGTAACAGCCTTTCCATGGCAGGGCCCCTCCTCGAGCCAATCTGAATTACTTTGAGAAACAAAAAGAAAAGGAGTCCTTGTGGCACCTTAGAGACTAACCAATTTATTTGAGCATGAGCTTTCGTGAGCTACAGCTCACTTCATCAGATGCATCTCACGAAAGCTCATGCTCAAATAAATTGGTTAGTCTCTAAGGTGCCACAAGGACTCCTTTTCTTTTTGCGAATACAGACTAACACGGCTGTTACTCTGAAACCTTTGAGAAACAAGCGTTAGTGAGACTCCGTATCCAAAGCTTTAGTGAACACCAGTTAGATCCCGGTTCCTGTGCTCTGCTACACTCACACACTAGCTATTTCCTCACAGTAGGTCATGGGTTTGGCATCTTGCTATCACTCTGGCCTCACCTCTGTGAGCCTGTGATGTGGAAGTGGGAACAAGTGCAGGGAACTGAGTCAGGGAAACTGGGTTCTCTTCCTAGCTTTGTGACTTCCTTTAAGTGTGATTTCTGGGCAAGTCACATAAGTGCTCTGTACCTCTGCTTTCCCCTCTGTAAAATGGGAATAACGGTGCTCATCCCCTCCTGCCTCAGGGACAAGAGGGAGGCTTATATAATACTTGCAAAGTGCTTTGAGATCCTTAGCTGAAAGACACCACACTTGGGCACAGTATCCTTCTGATTTAAGTTTATTCTTTAACAACCAGGCCATTTCCATGAGGAACAACAGCTTTGAGGAGTGCTGGGCATGTATGCAGTGTTGTTGTAGCCATGTGAGTCCCTGGATATTCGAGACACAAGGTGGGTGAGGCAGGCATTCTTTTTTATTGGACTAACTCCTGGTAGTGAGAGAGACCAGCTTTCGTGCTGACAGGTCCCAGACCCTGAGGAAGAGCTCTGTGTCCGCTCGAAAGCTTGCCTCTCTCACCACCAGGAGTTGGTCCAATAAAAGATACGACCTCCTCCACCTTGTCTCTCTAACCTTGCTCTTGGGCAGAAAGATGCAGTTACTATTAAGCTCCACTAGATGTCCTCTATCAGTAACTCCTCTTGTTCTACATGTTGTATTTCAGGACCTTAGCTTAGCACCAGTCCCTCCCCCACCTCTTGCCTTTTATGGTCCTAACGCAGCAGTGGCCCAACCATGGGCCATTGCAGAGGTATGCTGCTGAGGCGTGTTGAAGAGAGACCCTTCCCCCTTTCTGCTTATTCCATCCTGCTCTGCTATTTCTAAACGCCGCAATATAAGACCTGCGAAGAGTGATTTCCGGCTGGGGACGGCTCAGGGCAACTTCTTGTGGTTCAGGCAAAGTGAGATGTTTCCTGGCTCTGGCTAATTCAGCAAGGTTCCCACTGTGACAGCCATCTCACCCTTTCTCACCTGGGAGAGCTGCTGTACCACAAGACACCTAGTTCCGTTCTTGTCCGTGGTGACATGCAGGATGTACAGGAAGCATTAAAGTCTCTGCATAGCTGCCTTTCTCTCCCTTCCTGCACTTGTTTGCTAGTGAGATCATGCTCACAGCACCTGCTAATCAGCTCCATCACAGCGATTTAGTGATTAAAGGCACAGTGCCTCTGCACCCGTCACCTTCACCCTTCCAAAGCTGCAGAGTCCTTGGACAAATCTAATGCCACGCTTTGCCTCTGGAATGACACAGCATGGCCTGAGAGCGGAGGCATGGTGCAGCAAAGGCACAAATGCCCATCTTCTTCACTCACATTAATCCAAACGAACAAGCAGTAAAAGGTCATGCCAGGAGGGACTGGAATAATTGTAATGCAGCACAATTCGTTCATGTCCCCATCAGTCCTCCACACCGTCCAAGAGGCAGAGAAGCTGAGCAGCAAGGGGATGATTGGTACGGTCTCTAGGATTGAGGATGTGTTAACTACACTATTAGAAACCCCTATCCCAGGCAACTCCAGGAACAGGATCGCCTTCTGGGGAACAACTTTGTTTCCTTCCTTTTTATGTTGGCTGGAAAGAATAGGTGGTAGTTTTCAAGTAACAAAAGCCCAACTCTAATCAATGCAATGGAGCTACCCTTTCTGGGGCATGGCTGTGTGAAAAAGTTATGTTTATCTGAAATTGTGCATTCACCTAGAGCATTTCTTGACAGCCACAGTCAATACATCAAAATAATCAGTTGCAAATCAAAATAGTCTGCTCAGTGAGTTTATCTTTGTAAATCATGGAAATTCTGACAAATCTACAAAAGCTGTTCCTTTTTACTTGTCTGGCTGTTAGTTGCTAGGAGAAGATTAATATCTCATGGCATCATGGTCATAGGTCAAATATTAGACCTTATCAGAGATTCAAGGGTAATTACCTTTCCAATGGCACAGAGCACCACCTACAATGCTAAGAGCCCAGAAGGAGTTCAAGGTTGGCTGCCTCTAACTGGGGAATCCTAAACTATTGGACAATACATGAGACAAGACAGAGTGTTTCCATTTAGTGTGTAGTACAAACTAGTCACTTTGAACATTTGGCAAAACAAAACAAAAAACCCAGAAAATAAATCCCTTCTCCAGAGCTAGTCTCTTGAAGTGTGAGGATCAGCACCTGGAAACACATGGAGGCTAGGTCCAACAATTGCTATTAGCCAGGATAGTCATGGACGCAACCTGATGCTCGATATGAACCTAAACCTCTGACTGCCAGAAGCTAGAACTGGCTGACAGGGGATGGATCACTCGATAAAGGACCCTCTTCTGTTCATTCCCTCTGAAGCACCTGGTCACTGTTGGAAAACAGGCTTCTAGGCTAGATGGACCCAATATGGCCATTCTTATGAAACCAGAAGACCCACCTGGAGGGTTAATTACATGCCACTAGCTGTCACAGTGAGCAGTGAATCTCATGATGCAATCTTGTCTCATGCCATTGTAGATGGAAAAATCCCACTAAGTACTTCTGTGAGGGATGAAAAGATGGGCAAGAAAACTGGCCTCAGTCCAGGATGTCATTGCCAAATCTGTTTTCTCACTAATTTCCAAAAATCTCCAAATATGGAGCTGGGCTTTGACTATGCTCCCCTATCTCAAAGTTAGTGTGGTTTATCATGCATTAGTGAAGACCAAATATCACTGCACACAACTGGAATTCCCCACTCTTGTAGGGTTGCTTCTTTACAAATCTGCCGGAGGGCTCTCAGCTAATGGATTGGAGTTATTTTCCACCAAGGAGGTGTGACTGAGTCTAACTGGGGAAATACTGATGTTCTACTGAGAAAATTTTTCCCCTGATGGATGCTGTGACAGAAGTGCACCAAAGGCCTCTATTGAAGTCCTAACATTAGTTTTCCTGAGTTCATCTGCCTGCTCTTGCAAATTTTCAGCATGGTGTGGACCTTGGAACAGGAGAGAGAGTGAAAAAGCCTGGCTTGATTGCCTGCTCCATCTACTGCAACAAGAGAAGAATCCAACTGAAAACCTCTGTTTTTACATTTATTTCTAAAGATGGAGCAAACAACATTGAGCTCCGACACCGTCAGCTCAAGTAATCTGAGGAGTCTTACGGTTGGCCGTAAATCCTTTGAAAATAGAACCTGAGTGAGTGAGCTGAATGACTCCCATGTTGCAGTCACACTCCTGGCCTTCACGTCCCTTGTTCTGCATCGGCAGCACATGAGCTGCAGCAACCTCTCCCCACATGCCGCTAGCATAGTATGATTTTGGAGACTGTTTGGAATATTTTAATGAGAAATCATTTCCCTCCCTTTGCCTGATGGGACGTATTTCTAGGGCTGACCAGAGAAGGTCTCTCCAGCTGCTGGCTGCAGTGAGAAGGGCAGGTCCAGAACCTCTAGCAATATGCATATTCCCTGCAGCTTTTTCCTGGTTCAGGTGAGAAAGCTGCTTGGGCTAGCTCCTTTCACACTTTTTCCTGAATCTTCCCGAATGCCACAAACATTCACAATGAGCAGACTCGTCAAGCAGAACAAAAGATCCAGCCAATGCAAGATCAGCTGCCTTCCTACAAGATGACCTCTAGCTTACCCAGAAGTTGTGGGCTGGATGCAGGCATCACTTGGTGAAATTCTGTGTTGTGTTTTGCAGGAGGTCAGAGAGAATGATCAAAATGGTCCTTTCAGGTCTTAGAATCGCTGTCTTCGTGAATCCTGCTGGGGCAGTCAGAGAACATTCCTTGGCCAGGGTGAGTGACCTGCTCAGTGTGTGTCTCTGAGCTGCAGCAAGCTGTCCTGAACATTAAATCCTGTGCTCCAAAAGGCATTTCCCAACTCACTGGAGATTTTTTTTTAGTGAGTGTGAAAGTGAGAGCTGCCTTTGAGGGTGACACTCTCATTTACACAGACAAAGACCTCACATTTTCAGCATCATGCTCAGCTGGTGTCTCTGGTGAAAACGGGGCTCAGTCAACCTGAAAGTGGGGCACAATGGGCAAAATCTCTCTGGAAAAATATCATCAAATTTGCTAAAATAGCAAAAATATTACAAAACTGCAAGGAATGTAGCAAAAATCCCAGCAGTTAACTAACTGAGTTCCTCTTCACCCAAAGTTCCAGGGCTACTTCAGGTTATGTCCTGAAGTCATCTGGGGCAAGGGCAGGCACACCCAATCTGGGGTCCACATCAGGCCCTCTAAAAGTGGCATGGCTGGAGGAGTTGGTCTTGCCCATTTCCAGAGCCCTAGTGCTGCAGCAGGACTGGGAGGTGTGGGGAGATTGATTGTTGGGGGAACCTCTGTGATTGCTTTTGGTGCTGGAAGGGACAGAATTGGGGTGAGTGTAAAATTAGCAGATGGGGAGACGCCAGGAAATGAGGTATCTCTCTCACTGCCTGAGAGACAGCTGGAGTTCCCAGAACCTGCTCAGCATCCCCTGGGGAAACCAGAACAGCAAACGTCAGCCTAAAAATAGCTGACCAGGGCATATGTACTCATGACAAAATGAGAACTGAAAAGAGAGATGGTCTAGAAGCTTTCCATGGAACAGCCCCCCAGCCCAGCCCTTTGTCACTGAACACTTCAGACTAAGCTTCCATTTAATTATGTCGCATAATGAAGGGAGGGACCCTTCCACTCACTCTAGGACAAGCATCTCTTTCCTTTTTAAAACCAAAATCCTTGAGTTTTTGCACAAACTTCCCTGCCTAAAGTTAAATTATCTGCTATGCACAGTCCAGCTCCAGGACTTTTCTCGGGGATCCCTCTCAAGGGTGTTCCCAGCCTTGCAGGGAATGATGGATGTCTGATCTCTATTCGAGGGCACCCATCACCGTGTTTCAAGTGCCAATGATATCCAGCCATTACAGACTATACCCTTTTTACAGCAGGTACCTCATGGAAACCATAACATTGCTCTGTTGTGAGAGAATCATGTTCCTCTCTCCTCTCTTCCACCCGCCCCCCTTCCCTGGTTTGTTCTTCTTTGGGACATTCACATGGAAATAATATCTTTGTTTATGCAAATTCCCTCTGCTTGTGACATCATCATCAGCTTCAGCGAAACCATTTGTGATGTCAAGCACAGAGGATTCTGACCTCCGCTGGGGGATAAGCTGGAGGAGCAAATGAATTCCTAAGGGACACTGTTTCCATACAGATATCCATAGGAATGAAAACCAAGAGAAGAGAAGTTGCAGATGCTGAAGGATCCCTAGTCTGGTGGATTTCCAGAGAGCCGGAGGAGAGTTTAACAGGTGGTTTCGGCCTAGTCACTGGTCTCCACTGAGGTATCAAAGTTCCCCAGAGCCAATGGCTCATCAGGCTGATGCAATTAGGGCACATGGATTTCCTAGCCAATGGTACACAAGGGAGTGATGTGGCCAGCATCACGTCTGCCCACCTTTGATTGCCGCAACCCAGTGGAGCAGGTACCCAGTTTGCTGAACTGGAGGTGGCCTATCAGTGTGAGATCAAGTGAGATGCAAACACACACTCTTCAGAATTGTAGTCAAGCACCTTAACCACTCAGTCACCGCACCACTAGGCTAGGAGCACTCTTTATTTGCTAGGTATAAGAACATAAGAATGGCCATGCTGGGTCAGACCAAAGGTCCATCCAGCCCAGTATCCTGTCTACCAACAGTGGCCAATGCCAGGTGCCCCAGAGGGAGTGAACCTAACAGGTAACGATCTAGTGATCTCTCTCCTGCCATCCATCTCCACCCTCTGGCAAACAGAGGCTAGGGACACCATTCCTTACCCATCCTGTCTAATAGCCATTAATGGACTTAACCTCCATGAATTTATCCAGTTCTCTTTTAAACCCTGTTATAGTCCTAGCCTTCACAACCTCCTCTGGCAAGGAGTTCCACAGGTTGACCGTGCGCTGAGTGAAGAAGAACTTCCTTTTATTTGTTTTAAACCTGCTGCCCATTAATTTCATTGGGTGGCCCCTAGTTCTTATATGATGGGAACAAGCAAATAACTTTTCCTTGTTCGCTTTCTCCACATCACTCATGATTTTATAGATCTCTATTATTATCCCCCCTTAGTCTCCTCTTGTCCAATCTGTCTGGTTTTGCTTCTCCCCCCTCCCCCCGTTGTGGTTTTTACCTGTTTAAATGGAAGCTTTTTCCTTCTACAGATTCTCCACCTTAATACTTAATGTGCAAGAACCCTTTGTTTGATTTTGAGGCATCTTATGCAGACTGTCAGCTCCAGGGTGGGAAGGGGCTAGATCACCAGTGTTGTGTGCTGCAGAATCACAAAGCACCCATTTGGATTCCCTTAGCAAATGCTTAACTTTTATATAAACAAAGACTGGTATTTCAAGGAGGGGCAAAGATCAAAGCATCCAGTCTAACCAGCTCAGAGACCAGCATGCTTCTCACTAGTCATTCTCATTCTGGACTTCCCTGCAGCTGGCTCTAGATTAATCAGTTAAACACAGGTGTTGTCTAGATCATTAGTTGCAATAATGTAGCATATTTTTGTCTGTTCCGGGCTCTTCTAGCAGAAGGAGTAGAGCCATGTACTGGTTGGCATCATACTTAACCCATAGGCATTAGATTTGGAGATTATTAACTTGTTAGTTAGTGGATTTAAATGGTGTGCAAATCACACTTCTAACTGCCAGGCTTGGGGCTGCAGACGAGATGCTTCCAGTGGCAGAATGAACTGTCATGGGAGGTGCATTGTGGACAGTTGGCTGTTTACAAGCTTCCTAAAAGAACACGCATACCCCATGTAGGAGGAAGTGTGGGAATTAAACTGTAACTTCCAGATTCTGGTTTAACCAGCCCTTAATGCTGGTTTAAGGGAGGTGTGTTGAGGCCAGAATCTCCCATGCTCCACTACAAAAATAGAAACCCACCACCCACTTCCAACACTTACACTTTCTAACAGAGTTAATGGAGCTGGACTAAGCAGCTTTATGAGAGAGAACTTTCTAGTGACAGTGTGATGCACGGAGGGCTGCCAATGCACCCAATGAATCTTTCCAAAACCTCTGAAACCATAAATACTTGGTGCAATCTACTGAGAGGATAAAGCTTCAGGGCAGTTGCTGGGCTGGTGAAGTCATGTTGCAATCAGCCGTGCACAGGCACTGGCTGAACCTGTGAATGTGATGCTTGAGAGAGCAAAGTCAGCGGAAGGAAGCTGGCTGGGCTGCCTCTCAGCAGAACGCTGAAAGGAAAGGCTGGTGGGGAGCTGCATTGCTGACTGATTCAGGTGCAAGGAGGAGAGAAACTGCCTCACCACAAACCAGAGTGCTTGCTTCCTCCCTCTCTCTGCAAAGAGAAAATAATGTGCTCATGCAGGGAACTCCCCTGCCCCTACATGTGCATTGACTGTGAGGTTTATGCCTCCTTGGCACCCCCTATTGGAAGTAGATCCACAGAATTCAGAAACCCGGCAGTAGCATTTTTTAATAACACCAAATGGTTCTGTCTGTCTTGTGAATGAGGCAGCATCCTCTAATTCTAGGAGCGAGAACCCTGAAATCCAGTCGGAACCCATCCCAGAGCCGTCCACTCCTGCCCCTTGACACAGCATGCTTGGATCCAGGGCTGTTGAACCTGAATCTGAGCCCAAGTCTGGAAACCAGCTTTCTTTAACATCCCCTCCTATAATCCAACACCCTAGAGCAGCCCAGCTTGTTGCGTGCCATATGCCTTCCCACCGCCTCACCCCCTACACCGGAGCAGTCCACTCTCTGTAATTATGAACTGCCTTACATTTCCTCTGCACCTTTCATGCAGAAGGCTCCTCAGGTGTTTTAGGGACTGGAAAAACTGCTAAAAAACAATGCTCAGGGACCACTTCACCTCTGAGATGGAGTATGGCATCTCTTTACTAGTCATGTAGCCACATAGCATGACAATGAAGGGAAGAGAGTAAAGAAGAATTGAAACTGCAGGGAGAATACAGAGGCTCTGAATAGAATTCCGCGAGATGCAGCTGGGCCAAGCCACAAGTGCTCTTACATCAACTCTTAAAGGACAGGGAATTTCTGATGACCACAAGAGGTGCTCGGGCTCTAGGTCTGCAACTTTTCCAAGAGATGGCAACCCGAGTACTATGCTGGGGCATTGGCATTTGTAGGCTAGAGCATCACCAACTGACTCACACAACCACTTCCTGCAGCACCAATGTGTCCCATGGAGGTTTCCTCATCCAGAACTGGCTCAGTCCAACCCCATAATAATCATTTGGTTTGTGTTTCTGTTATCTCAGCAATGTGAGGTCCCATCAATGGGAGGATTAGGAGAGTCTGCTCTGGCTGGCAGAATGTTACTAGTGCTGTATCTGATATATGACTTGTCAGCTACAGCCCAAGGGCTGTTTTCTCCCCTACCAGGCAGTTGCAATTGTATCTGTTGTGCAGGCCAGTTGTGTATTTTATTGTGCATTTATATTCCCGAGGCCCCAACAATAATCAGTGCCCTGTTTCAGAAACGTAACTAGGCATTTTAGCGCCCGGGGTAAGCAAGCATATTTGTGCCTCCTTCAGGGTTTGGGGTTTTTTTTGTTATTTTTCTGCCCCCACAGCTGCCCCACTCGCCCTGCCCTGGTTATGGCCCTGCCTATTTTGCCAGGTGCTGTACAAGCACATAGGAAGAGACCATCCCTATCCTGAAGAGCATCCCCATGGCTAGGGGAGGGTGGTGGGTGGGGCCCCTCGATGGGGTATGTCCCTGGAGGAAGCCCCACTCTTCAACTCTAGGACTGGGCGAGCCTTGATGTCCCTCAGCGGGGCCTCATGTTCGCTCCCCCTGCTACTGCCTGTGGCTGGGAGTGACTCTCTTACGTTATCGTTGTGCCCCCCTCATTCCCAGCCTCTCTCCTGTTTCCATCCCACTCCCAAGTCTGCTACTCGTCTCCCTGGCCAAGCACAGGCTTTTCAGCTTTATTTTTAGTCTTAGTAATACGGAAATAAATGAATCTCTGCACTTCAATAGCTTCATCAACCCTCTTGGCTCCCTTACAACTGGGTCAGGCCTAGGATTGACTGAGCACTCAAAGGCTAATCCTTCACCTGCCGGTGAGGGAGGGTTTGCTTGTGTGGGTGGGAAGCTTTAGAAGTTTGTGCACATGATATGGAGGCACTTCTGCTAAGCTGCATTCCTGTGGGCCCTGCCTGGAGACTCCCAGTCACCGAGACCTACCTCCTGGGATAGCACACGGAGCACCCCACTGTAATCCACCTGCCATGATTTCCTAAAGCATGCTACCTCGAGGAGGAACCCACAGCAACAACTATGCTGATTTGCTGGTATTGGAAGACAAGAGGGACTTGTGGGAATGACATCCCTAGTCATCAGGTCCCTGAGTTTTAATGAGACACTAGATAGACTTAGGCACCTCATGTCCCAGGAGAAATGAACATGGGGTTTGGACTACTCCCAAGAAATGTTTGCGTGTATTGTAAAACAACTGCAAAATTCAGCAAGATTAGTAGTCTCTGCTCAGGAGAGGCCCAGGTCTGGAACAGCAGGGAATGCTGCAAGTTGGGAGTGAGCTGCATAGGCAGAGCTGAGTGGGAGCCCAGGTCTAGGAGTGCTGCAGGAGGATACACTTTAAAGTGCTTGGTTGAGCAAGAGTCGGGGAGGTGGGTCCAAGTTTCACGGCAGTTGTAACAGCAGCAAACATTCTAGACAAGGTTGAGATGATGCTTTCGTTCTTTAGACTGTTTCTTGGAGGGCTGAAGTTTCCTATGATCCGTATCAGCCCAAAGATGACATTTTGAAAGAAAGTTTGTATAAAATCAGCTCAATCTCTTTTGAGTTATGGGTACCAAAGTATGAAAGTAACACCTTTCTTCTTTCAAAGAACAAAAGTCACCTCTGGTGTTGTGTCTGCACAGTTATAAAGAGCTGCAAAACCCTATTTGGAAATATTATTAGCTGTCGTTGATACAGAATAAATCTTTAGTATCTTGTAGACCCTGATCCTGCAATTAGACCTGTGTGGATATGTTTTTTTGAGTAGTTTGTCAATTTATTTTGGAAAATAGCGTGTGACAAGAAGCAGGGCTTTGGTGTTTGATGCTATGGTGAAAATATTTGCTTTGCTGCCTTTGACCCTTCCCTTTTGATGAGAAATGTGTTGAGTGTTCTCAGCCTGGCCCCTAAAGAACAAGAAAATTTCTACCTGCCACCACCATAACTGATTATGGAGAGGCTGGCAGGGGAAAGTGGGCTGGGTGAGGGAGAAAGCCCTAGCAAGTGACAAGGAGAGACAAGGGGGTTTTACTTTCTAAGCCTTAAGCTGGTGGAGAGAATGAAGCACTTCACATTCCCAAAGGTATCATTTCAGTTTCTTTCCCAGATCCCTCAGAGTTAACACACCAGGCAGCCAAGGGCTGAGACGGCATATTGGTGCCTGCTCTGCACCTGCCCAAGGGAATAGGGGAGGATGACTTGAAGGGAAAGGAAATCCAGTTGCCATCTCCAGCTCATTTAGGGCGAGATGGGAGCCAGCCCCCCATCCGGTTGTGTGGCTTTTTTTGCAATGAGTCTTTGTTTACTATGTTCTACTCAGTGTTTTGTGTCCAAAATTAAATCTGACTCTAGCAGCCCCTTGTCTGATTTTGCAGAGCATGGCTAGAAAGTGGATCTTTCTGGGCTTGTAGTAAGTGTTGGCACCATGTTTATTTTTTGATGGAAATCTTTGTGATTCCAGTGGATGGAGATGATTGGAAACCCCTGTGCAAAACACCCCAGCCCTTTCACAACTCACTGAGCAGCTGACTGGCTTCCTGCTGCTGATGCCTGTGCAGTGTCTACAGGAGACGTGTGTACAGATGGGTTTCCGAAGAAGAAAATCTCTTAATTATACTTAGCTGGCAACAAACTGTATCAGCTTAAGTGATAAGCAGCATATCAGAGCCCAGCACCCACCTCTCTCTCTAAGGCTGCTTTATATCCAGAGAGACACCAAGGAAGGTGCAGAAGCGAGAGAGCAGAAGCAGGAGGCTTTCAGCTCACACCGACAAGCCAGCTTCCCATTCCTTATGACACATAGGGAAAAAGAATTCCCTTAGCGCCCCAGGCTTATACTTTCCCTCCCCAACCTCCATAGTGAGGAAAGATTCCACTTTATATGAGAGCAGTTTTTCACCATTGCTGAGTTTCCCATTGCTCTGCTTTGCTGGAGTGGTCCCCATGTCCTTCCTACAGACCTGGCATTCTGGTAATGGATTGTGGACCTGCTCTTCCTCTCACATATCCTAGTGTAAATCAGGAGTGACTCCTGAAGTCAGTGGAGGTAATACTGCAGGATGGGAGGAGAGTCAGAGCCTGGGTCCATAACCAGACCATCATGACAGGGATTTAACAGATACTGTGTCCCAGATCTGATTTTTCTGCCCTTTTTCTGATTTAATTGCCAGGTGTCTAAGAAGATGAAAGACAGATCTTCTCTGGGGCCCTTTAATGACCCCCTCGCCCCCCCAGTTAGGAATGGAGGGACAGAGAAACGTGGTCCAGAGCTTTCAGGGAATGGGGATTATTCTCACTTGAGTCTCCTAAAGGAAGATGCTCTCTCCTCCCCCATCTACATGTGCATGGGTCTCCCAAGATGAACATAATTTAAGAACATAAGAACGGCCATACTAGGTCAGACCAATGGTCTCTAGTCCAGGATCCTGTCTCCAACAGTGGCTGGTGCCAGATGCTTCAGAGGGAGTGAACAGAACAGGGCAATTTGTATCAAGTGATTCATCCTCTGGCATACACTCCGAACTTCTGGCAGTTATAGGGACACCCAGAGCATAGGGTTGCATCCATTACCATCTTGGCTAATAGCCATTGATGAACCTATCCTCTATGAACCTATCATTCCTTTTTGAACCCAGTTATACTTTTGGCCTTCATGCATAGGTGCTGGGGGTACTACAACACCCCCTGTCTTGAAGTGGTTTCCATCATATACAGCGTTTACAGTTTTGTTCAATGGTTTTCAGCACCCCCACTATAAAATTTGTTTTGGTACTCCTGCTTTCATGACATCTCCTGACAAGAAGTTCCACAAGGTCACTGTGTGTGGTGTGTAGAAGTACTGCCTTATTTATTTTAAATCTGCTGATTATTAATTTCATTGGGTAACCCCAGGTTCTTGTGTTATGTGAATGGGTAAATTACACTTTCTATTCACTTTCTGCACACTATTCATGACTGTATAGGCCACCTTTATCATCTCACCCCTTAGTTGTCTCTTTTCTCAGCTGTATAGTCCCATTCTTTCTAATCTCTCCTCATATGGAAGATGTTCCAGACTCTGTACTTTATGCCCTTCTTTGTACTTTTTCCAATTCTAATATATCTTTTTTGAGATGAGGCAACCAGAACTGCACGCAGTATTCAAGATGTGGGCGTACCATGAATTTATAGAGAGGCATTATGATAGTTTCTGTCTTATTATCCATCCCTTTCCTAATGGTTCCTAACGTTCTGTTGGCTTTTTTGACTGCTGCTGCACATTGAGCAGATGTTTTAGAGAACTAGCCACAATGATGCCAAGATCTCTTTCTTGAGTGGTAACAACTAATTTAGACCCCATCATTTTGTCTGTATAGTTGTGATTATATTTTCCAATATGCATTACTTTGCATTTATCAACACTGAGTTTCATAAGCAATTTTGTTGCCCAGTCACCCAGTTTTGTGAGGTTCCTGTGTAACTCATTACAGTCAGCTTGGACTTAACTATCTTGAGTAATTTTGTATCATCTGCAAACTTTGCCTCCTCAATGTTCACCCATTTTTCCAGATCATTTGTGAATATGTTGAACTGCATTAGTCCCAGTTTTCCCAGTGAAAACTGACCACCTATCCTTTGTTTCCTATCTTTCAACCAATTATTAATCCAGGAGAGGACCTTCCCTCTTATCCCATGATGGCTTACTTTACTTCAGAGCCTTTGGTGAAAGATCTTGTTAAAGATCTTCTGAAAGTCCAAGTACACTATATCCACTGGATCCCCCACATGCTTGTTGACCCCCTCAGAGAATTCTAATGGATTGGTGAGGCAGGATTTCCCTTTGCAAAATCTGTGTTGACTCTTCCCCAGCATACCATGTTCATCTATGTATATGATAAGTCTATTCTTTATATAGTTTTCAGCCAATGTGGCTGGTACTAAAGTTAGGGTTACTGGCCTGTAATTGCCAGGATCACCTCTGGAGCCTCTTTTAAAAATTGTTGTTACGTTACCATCTGCAAGTCACCTGGTACATAGACTAATTTAAGTGGTAGGCTACAAATCACAGTTAGTAGTTCTGCAATTTCATATTTGAGTTCCTTCAGAACTCTTGAATGGATTCCATCTGGTCCTGTTGACTTATTATTGTTTAATTTATTGATTTGTTTCAATACCTCAGCTGGGGTTAGTTCCTCAGATTTGTCAACTAAAACGAATGGCTTAGTTGTGAGTATCTCCCTCACGTCCTCTGCAAGGAAAACTGATGCAAATAATTCATTTCGCTTCTCCGCAGCAACCTTGTCTTCCTTGAATGCTCCTTTAACATCTTGATCGTTCAGTAGTCCCACTGATTGTTTGGCAGCCTTCCTGCTTCTGATGTATTTTTAAAAATGTTGCTGTTTGGTTTTGTGTCTTTTGCTAGGTGCTCTTCAAATTATTTTTTGGCCTGCCCAGTTATACTTTTACACTTGACTTGCCAGAATTTATGGTCCTTTCTATATTCCTCAGTCGGATTTGACTTCCAAATTTTAAACGATGTCTTTTTGCCTCTAACTGCCTCTTTTACTCTATTGATTAGTCCTGGTGGCATTATTTTTGGTCCTCTTGCTTTATTTATTTATTTATTTTTAATTGGAGGTATGCATATAGTTTGAGCCTCTATTATGGTGTTTTTAAAAACTTGCCGTGAAGCTTGCAGGCATTTAACTCTTGTAACTTTCTTCTAATTTCCATTTAACTAGCCTCCTTACTTTTGTGTAGTTCCCCTTTTTGAAGTTAAATGCTACCATGGTGAGTTTCTTTGGTATTTTCCCCCCTAGAAGAATGTTAAATTTAATTACATTATGGTCGCTATCACCTAGCTGTTTAAATTCTCCTCTTGGACCACATCCTGTGTACCATTTAGGACTAACTCAAGAATTGCCTCTCCCCTCGTGGGTTCCAGGACTAGCTGCTCCAAGAATCAGTCATTAATGGTGTCTAGAAATGTTATCTCTGCATTCCATCCTGAGGTGACATGGTCCAAGTCAATATAGGGATAGTTGAAATCCCCCATTATTATTGGGTTTTTTGAAATTGTAGCCTTTCTAATCTCCCTGAGCCTTTCACAATCACTGTCACTTTTCTGGTCAGGTGGTCGGCAGTATATTTCTGCTGCTATACTGTTATTATTCAACAATGGAATTTCTGTCCATCGAGATTATATGGTACAGTTTGATTCATTTAAGATTTTTACTATATTTGACTCTATACTTTCTTTCACATATAGTGCCGCTGACCCATCAGCGTGACCTATTCTGTCATTCCTATATATTTTGTACCCTGGTATTATCGTGTCTCATTGATTGTCATCATTCCACCAAGTTTCTGTGATGCCTGTTATATCAATATCCTTATTTAACACCAGGCCCTCAAGTTCACCCATCTTAGTGTTTAGACTTCTTGCATTTGCATTCAAACATGTACAAAATTTGTCAATTTTATAAGAAGTCTGTCCCTCTCACACTTACTTCCTACCAGGACCCAAGTCTCTTGCATTGACTCCCTGCTTCAGAGAGCTGAGCTGTCATTTCTCTGCTCCTCCCAAGTAGCCTATTGTCTAGTAGGAGAATTAACAGGAATAAAGAGATGGAATGTAGTCATCTCAACACAAGGAATAAATCCTTAGAACATCACACCAACTGGGAGGATTTAGGAGCTTTGGCTGGCCAGATTTTGTCCTCCAAGCTGCTGCCACCCACCTGCAAATTCTGCACTACTCCTCTTGCAAATGGTACCATGTATGTTTTGCCTCCCAGCCGCTCCATCAGCCTCAGGAAAGCAAGCTCCATTGTGCTTTGTTAATCTGTCTGTAAAAGTTCATTGTATGCGTCCCACAAGTGTCTCATTCTTGTGGATTTTACATGCGGCCAGGGTGAGAGTTTTCTCTCTGACTTCACTGAGAAGCCAGTACAAGAAGACAGAATTTATCTTAACTGACCAGTAGCTCCCAAAGCCAAGGCGTCTGACTTACATGCAATTCAAGATTTAAACTTTACGTCTAGCCTGTGAAGTTGTTTCATTTACAGACGATGCTCACACTTGGCCCAGTTCTCAGTGGCTTTGTCTACACTAGCCCTTCCCCCTCTAATTTACCGCGCTTGCTGCCACTGGTGCAAGCCCATTGATGGTAATAATGGCGGGAGTTCCAGCGCAGACCCGGTGCTAGCAGCCGCCAGCATTGTATCCCTGTGCCATCTAGATCTGCCATTTAAAGCCAAGGGCTGCTCTACACTCGCGCTCGTGCTCCTACTGTTGCTCCCACTGGTGGACAGGTTCCTGAAGGGGGGTGGGCTTTTAATGGGGCCAGAGTGAGGGGAGAAAGACGGCATTAGCTGCAGAATGTTGAAGAGACTTAAGGGGAGTGGTGTGAGAATCATAAGGCCAGAAAGGAGGAGGTTGTTCCAGTCAAGACAGGGGCTGTAGGGCATGAACACTGGGTTCAGTAGGAAGAATGGAGAGGAAAAAGCATCTCTCTTGAGAAGACACTTTGGCCTTTCTGTGCCTCAGTTTAATCTCTTAACCCTCTGTAACAATGGGTATAACAATCCTTGTCTACTACATCGGTATGTTGTGGTTAATAGATTATTTTCCAACATGCTTTGTGCCTCCACTGGAAGGTAAAAGCTAAGGGCAAAGTGCTTATGTAAAAGGTCCATTACATGGGGGGGGGGGGGGTGTCACTTTAGCCAAAGGAGCTGATGTGGTGGGGAGACTCCCCTGGTTTATAGAAAATGATTTGGGTTCCTGTATGGGATTTTGAGTAAATCCCAGCTGTTGTTCCAGCAGGAGCTCTCTCTTTTCTCCCCATTGTGAATCAACTCTCTCTTGCTGTGGCTGAGCCCAGCAGTGCTAACATTGGGTTTGAACTGTGAGGCACAGGGAGAGGTTGTATTTAGAAAGAGACAATCATTGCAAGTCAGATTTGCTTGTTCAATACTCTATTGACAGATTTGCCTTGGCAACCTGGAGCAGGGCTTCATTGTGCGCGTTTTACCTCATGGCATCCTATTGATTTTTTTTTAAGCCTACCTACTCAGCCTTTCCTTGTCTCCCTCTTCAGCCTGCTGTGTGACCCCATGAAAGGGACTATTATCACCCGCATTTCAGACTGTCCCAGGCTTCAACAGCAAAGGCAAGCCAGGCCTGACAAAGGCAAAAAGGCACCTACACAGGCCTGACTCCTTGTGGGAATGAATGGGAACTAGTGAGAGCTGGAAACATCCCCTCCCCCAGGCCTCCAAGAACACAGTCACAAAGGCTAGTTGCAAAGTCCAAGCCCTGCTGGGTAGGCCCACTGTCCCATGGAGGAAATATTGGAGCTATTTATGAATTACAGTAGAACCTCAGAGTTACGAACACCTTGTGAAGGGAGTTTGTCCATAACTCTGAAATGTTTGTAACTCTGAACAAAACGTTCTGGTGGTTCTTGCGAAAGCTTACAACTGAACATTGACTTCATACAGCTTTGAAACTTCACTATGCTGAAGAAAAATGCTGCTTTTAACCATCCCAATGTAAATGAAACAAGCACAGAAACGGGTTCCTTCCCTTGTCAAATCTTTTTTAAACTTTCCCTTTGTTTTTTTAGTAGTTTATGTGTAACACAGCACTGAACTGTATTGGCTTTATTTTCTTTTGTCTCTACTGCTGCCTGGTTGTGTATGTCTGGTTCCAGAGGAGGGGTGTGGTTGACCAGTCAGTTTGTGACTCTGGTGTTTGTTACTCTGACGTTTTACTGGACCTTCCTGCTTTTGTCTTCAACCTGATGTGATACCGTATGGTTCCCAAGACGTCACCAGCCCTTCTGTAGAGGACAGAAAGAAAATCTGAACACCCACCCCGTAGCCTGGGTGTCTCCTCTGGGAGAGTCGCGGATTGGAGTTTAAAAAAGAATCTGTTTGAACTGCTGCTATTGCTATAGTCGAATGAGTGACATGAAAAATGGCTGCCTACGTAACCCGCGCTGCTTGGTAGCCGGTGTCTGGCAGCTCTGCAGAAGCTACTGGCATGGTAGGGGGAAGAGAAGATGTTACAGCTTTTCTTCCAGAGAGACAAAATTCAACCCAAAATCCATCCCTTATGCCCAGGTCTTTTTCAAGATAAACATTTATAAATAATAATTAAAATAATAAACCCAGATAGACAGCTGCTCAGTGGTAGAAGGTCAGAACATGGCTTGAAAGTATTTAAACAAAGTGGCTTTTGGTCTGATTCCTTAACACCTGCAGGAAATCCATCTGTCTCTGGCTATTATTATTTGTATTGCAGTACCAGTCAGAGACCCTAATCAGGATCAGAGCCTCACTGTGCTGTGCTCTGCACAAACATCAAATACAAAACAGTCCCAGCCCTAGGAGTTTACAATCTAAATGGGATCCTACAATCAGTTTCTCTATCTATTTCTGTCTAGTTGGAGTACAGTTGAGGGCAGAAGCTTAGCTTCTTAAAATGAGCACACGTACATTTACTCTGTTCTACAGATAAATAGTAATCGGAATAGTTCTTTGTGCTGATGTACTTTAGAGACAGATACATTTTCACATTTTTGCTGTTTAGTAAATAATAAATAAAATGTGTTTTATTAAATTACCATTATCCTGGTTTTTGAAAGGCAGCAACATATCTCTCACTTCTTTACATTTGAAAACCTTTTTCCCTCTCATATTTGCAATATTTCCAGCATCTTGCTAAGAAGAGACAGCAGTTAAAAATATTCAGAAGAGCCAGCTCTCTTTATCTGGGATATTTGATGTGGTTTCACTGTCTATGGAATGAAATAAGGCATCATTTTTAGAAACTACAAGGGAAAGGATGTATCAGTTCATGAGCCTCCCGTATTTGAGTGAGGCAAAAAATACAAAATCACCACTATTATAATCATTACTGTCAAATCATGTGCAATCAGCCTCATAACAGAAACCAGATGAGCATCCTGCAGAAATCTATAGTGTCAGATTGGGTAGTGAACTATTTGAATCGTTAGAAATGGAATTATTAAAATGCTTTTAATGCTGGTTCTCACCTTTATATTTTACCAATAGCTTCGCATCTTGTACCTGAGGCAGGTTTTATGAGGGTGCAGAATGGATCTATTCATGTGGTTAGAAAAATAGAGAGAGACAGCTTTGGCCCCTTTTATTGTCTGTTCCCAGTTGTGCCTTAAGAAGAAATACCGAGCTGCTCAAAGCACACCCAGCCATTCAGAGTTCTGGGAAATCAGCTTGGGCCAGACTGCTGAGATGCCCCAATTTCTCTGCTGTGTTTCTAACTGCACATGTTTGAACACATTTTCCAGTTCACCCAGATTCGAGGGGGTTGCATCACAGTGTTCCACACCCTGGGCACTTCGTTTTCTTGCAAACATTTGGTTTTGCTCCACTTGTCTTTTTTGGCAACAGCAGAAGGTTGGCATGTCAAAGTGGGTTAACAAGCTGTAGGGGCATACATGTCAATGAAAATATAGTTTAGGGAAATTGCTCTTTAGTTAAAAAAAATCCTTTTTGTATGTGCTTTATTTCAGCTGCTATTCCCAATGGATAATAATTTGTACACTAAGCCCCTTCAGACCTCCAGGGAAATCAAAATTGTAAGATCAGTTTGCTTTTTATTGGCTCAGTTCTGTGATAGCACAGGGACTGTCTTTGTTGTGCTTTTAGACACAGGTATTTATACACGGTGGCATTCAGCACTCCCCGTTGTTGTACACTCACATTTCCTTTCATTAAAAAGTAGTCCTCCTGTAAGTGACAAACCATTTCTTGGTACTGTCATTTTCTTTTCTGCTAAATGCTCAATGAAATCTTCTCACTAAACTTCACTTTGTGTTTCATTGTTTTCCCCCTTAAATCTATGGGGCGGAGTGATCTGCTCACCCACTTAGGAGCAGGACCCCAATCTGCTCTTATTTACACCAGTGTAAATCTGGAATTTGAAGTCAGTGAGTCTAGGTAGAGAGCCGGCACAAGGCTTTCAGAACTTAAGTGATGTCTATGGCTTTTACACTCCCTCGGGGCAGGGATTCATTTTACCCTAAAGTTGAGGCGAATCAGGCCTGTCTGGGAGTTTGCTGTTCAGGAGAGGGAGTGGGCAGCTCAGGCCCTGTCTTTAGTGACTATTGGAAAGTCTCTTCAAGGTTTCAAGGACAAGAGCATTTGATCTTTAATTAGAGATCATCTCAACTAGGCAGCTGCTTTGGTCACTGTCACTTTGTTCCCCAGGTAAATTCAGGCAGTCAGGATTTCAGGGAGACCTGGGCTTTGCTGGCTAACTCTTCCTTTTTGCGGTAGGGAGAGGGGATATTCCCACTTGTGACCAGGACTGGGCTGGGGAAGCGGAATTCTGTTGAGGGAAGGGGGTACAGCCTTCCCTGGCAGCCAGCTGAGCCCACTCAGCATGTTTGCCTCTCACATGGCTTTGCTCTAGCCTGGCCACCTGCTCTCAAGCCAGGGCACTCCACTCTTGAGCCCCTGTTTGGCCACGCTCTGGGTGGGAGGATGTTCTCAATAGCAGCCATCGGGGACAGTGAGTTTCCCCTGGAAGCCCCACCTTGGGGAGTCTTCTGGCCAGCCGGAGGAGAAGGGTGACCACAAGTGCCTTGTGCTGCCTAGGAGCAAAGCCTGCTCGCTGTACCCCCCTCTGCTCACTCCAGCCCTGCCAGGCAGCTGGGCCCTGCCCCAAGCAGTCACTCCGCAACCCACACCTGAATGGGGCGCTCTCTGGGTCGCTGGAGCTTGGCCGAGGGAAGGTGAGGTGATTAGCTGGCTGTGCGGGCTCCTGGCTGGGAGAGCGCGCCCCCTGCCCTTTACTCCTCTGTTTCTCCCGCAGATTGCGGTGGGCCTGCAGCGCCGGTTTTCCCTTTGCGCGGCTTCTTCCACCTTTGCGCTCTGTGCGCAGCTGCAGCTTCTGCGCCTTTTCCTTCTGCAGAAAAACTCGCCCTCGCCCTCGCCCTCGCCCTAAACCGTTACTATTTCCATCCCGGCCTCTTTGGCAGGCTTTTGCTAGCTACCTCCTACTCGCTGCCAAAGTGTCCTTCCTTTCCGCCTCCCTCCGTGTCCCACACGTGAGCTATAGGGAAGATGGATGGGTGTCAGGCGCAGCGCAGGAGACGTTGCTCATCGATTTTCAGTTGGAAAATGAATGGGCATTTGATTGCCTCCCTCCCCCACTCACTAGCAAAACAAACACACCTCTGTACAGAAGGAGGTAGGGCTAAAAGCCCCTCTGTGAATTGCAGACAGAGGCTAGGAGAAGCGGGGCGCTTTTATTTCCTTGCCACAGAGAACCAGGGCAAGTCAAGATCATCCCATCCTGGGGCTTCGCTGGACCCTGCTCATACGCGGTTCGCGCTGGAGATCCTCCTGAACAAGGGAAGGCTGGAGACAGGAGCAGAGACCTCCTCCTTGGCTGCTTCCAGCCCGCTTCATTGCCGCGGCCCGGACGTGCTAATGGGGCGGGCGGAGCTGGGGCGAATGGCCAGTCTCGTTGTATCTCGGAGCTCCGCTGCTCTCCGACCCAGGCCTGGCTGCCGTCACCATATCCTGCGGGGAGTCCCTGTGCGGTGATGTGCGGAAATCCCGTCTCTCCTCCGCGGGAAAGGGGCCCAGCCGCCCGCCGTGCGATGGCCCAGTGACCATCCCTGCTCTGGGGGACCTCCCTGCTCCGAGCCGCTGCGGGCCTTGCGCGCTTCTCACTCACCCTCGGCCCCCAGGTGCAATGGGGACCCCCCTCGCATTCCAGAGAGGAGCCGCCTGGGCTGAGCGGGGCACAGAGCCCCTGGGAATGAAGAACCCAAGGGAGTCTCCCCGACGCCTGCCCTGGAGCTCCCCTCGCGGTCACTGGCCCCTCGGAGCCGGCCCCCAGCACACCGGAGGGGAGCCGCTCGCAGCTTGTCCGGCCTGGGCAGCGGGGGGCAGCTCCAGGACCTTCCTGCTTAGGTCACCAGCCAACCCCGAGCTCCAGCTTCAGCACCTCGTGGGGCGCCATCGGGGGGGACATGAGGCCGGCCCTGGGGTCCCTCCCGGGCATGTTAAAGGGGGGAAGGGAGTCAGCCTCCTGCTGAACCCTTAACTTTTCATTCCCGGTTGCGGCATCTCCGCCGGTCCCAAAGCGCCTCTGCGTAAAGCAGTTTAATTATCGGGTGGGGGTAAATCCTGCTCTGCGCCGCCCGACCGCCGCTGCACGGCGCTTGCGGGGAAATGTCTCCTCCGACTCGCGGCTGGAGGGAGCCGCGCAGCCGGGCCCCCTCGATAACCGACTGCCCGGCGTTGCCGGTGGCGGGGATCGCCGCCCCCAGCGCAGGCCGGCGGCGCAGGGTCCCTGCACGGAACAAAGCCGAGCCCGTGCCCGTTACCTGCAGCTGGGGGCAGGAGCAGGCCCAGAAATGCCTCGAGGCACGTCAGAAGCGGCGCAGAGCGACCAAGACTCTGTTGACAGCTGTAATTTTCCCGGCTGCCTCGCGCTCGCTTTGCTTTGCTTTGCTCGGCAGGATTCACCTGCCCGCCCAGTGCCTTGGTTTGCTGCTTTCTTCTGAGTCTTCCCTGGCGCGCCCCCCCGCTACTTCCTGAATTGCATCCCCAAGGCGCGACTCCGTGCGTGGGGTGGGCAGGGGAGGATGCCCACGAGCCCAGCTCCCACTGGTGTCAGAGAAGGACTGACGCCGGCTTCCCCCGGACTTTTGGAGGCGTGGTTTGGATTCGCAGAGACCTCAGAGCCTGCAACTCATCCTGAAACTAGCGGGGAAATCGCCCCCTGGCCGGAAAACCCACGGGACTCCCCGAAAAGCAATCTGTGCTGAGACTGGGCGAGCTCCTCACCAGCCCCACCCTGCCGCCGGTCCAGGGCATGGCACCGCTTGTCACTCTTCCTCCTCCTGGCTCTCCGGCTCACACGTCAGTCTGTCCGGCCACGCACCCGCGACTGCTGGGGGGGACAATTGTCTTTCAATAAAAACAAGAACCCAAAGTCTTCCCCTGCGGTGAAATCTCGTGGGATTGTTTCCTCGCGTTATTATAACCGGCTCTTTTCTGCCTCCGTTTGCTCCAGAGAAGGCCCCGGCTCCCCAATCTGGCCGCTCCTGCTCGCGGGGTTCCGCGTGAAGAAGGGCAGCGAAGGGAGATGGAAGCCGCGGCCCCAGCCCCACTGGGCAGCCCCAGCGGCACTAGCCTGCGCCTGGCGTTACACACAGCCCGCGTGGGTTATTTCAGTCCGCGGGAAGGGGCTGCAGGGCAGGGGTCTCCTGGGACCCAAGCGAAATCCGGCTCCCTGGGGAGCTGCCCACGGGGGACCCCCGGCACTTGAGTTCGGAGACGTGTTTCCTAAGGGCCCGGATTCCTTATGCTCCAGCGAGCAGGGATTTCATAGAGGTGCTCTGGAAATCCTCCGCCGCCCCCCAGTTCCCAAACTGCCCCGCCTTGTTTTGCAGCCGGGGAATCACGTTGCTGCCCATCGCTGGGTGACCCGGCGACTTCCACTGGCCCGGCGCGCCTCCCTCCGTGCCAACGCTCCCCAAAGGCGCAGGTTTCACGCTGGACTCTGGCCAGGTCTCTTTCACCTCCAAGTCCCACCCAGGCGCCCGGGGCTCTGCTACTGCTCCCAGCCCGACCGCCTCTCGAGCAGCCGCGCAGGTGGGTGACACGGAGTGGGGAGCGCTCGCCCAGGTCCCACTCTCACGGGGCTGCGCTGCGCGGCTGGTTTCTCGGGATCCGGCCCCCGGTGGCCCCGCACGAGCCTTCGCTTGTAGGTGGGAAATAAACAAAATGATGCAACTTTGTTCAAGTCCTGCCACCGTTCTGCGAGCAGCTCAAAACGGGCGATTCCTCTGCGGTGCCTGGACAGCCAGAGCGCGCAGGACGCGCCTTACCTCCGCCCGGTGAGCGATACAGCCCCTTTCCCCAAGATTTCCGAGTCAGCTTCGCGTGCTCCGTCCGCACCCCAGTTCCCAGGGCAGAGCTAGAAGGGGGTCGCTAGGCACTGCCCCAGACCTGGCAAGTTGGCTTCCCTTAGGGCAGAAAGTAAGTTGTGACTCTGGCTCTGCACTGAGCCCCGGGGCGCGGGCAGGAAGATAGTCAGACCCTGCCTCCGACTTTGCAAATGTACATTTAATTATTGTCCAGGGAAATCGTTTCGCCCCTCTGGAGCGTTTCCTGGATCCAGTGTAAACGGGGCGCGTGTCGCTCTCAGCCTCTGCAGCGCTCCGTTGTCTCCAGGCCCCTGGGGCTTGAGGAATTCCCCCCAGCTCCGCTCGCTCCCTCCTCCCCAGTCCCGGGCTGAGCCGGGAGTTACACCCCAAAGCTTGAGGGCAGCGAGGCTCTGACGGATGGACACGCGGCGGACGTTGCAATCCCCCTGCACTTGCCAGGAGCTTCGCGGGTTGCATATGGTGCCCCCCTGGCTAATGCCGAGCGCGGCTCTGCCAGCCCGGCTCGGGGGACGCTGCCTGGGGCTTTGCTGACGATTTGTTCGATAGGGATGCGGTGGGTTAGGGCAGCAACGGGAGCTCCCCAGCCGCGGGCTGGGCTGTGTCCATCGCTTCCCTTCGGGGTCACCACTAAACCCCCCAAAGAGCAACCCCCCCTTTTGTCCGGGAGGGCCCCGCAGGCTGGGCAAGCCCTTCCTCCCTGGGATCCCGGGCACGCTGCAGGGGAGAGGCCGGGGCTCCTTGGCCTTCGACTTCCACAGCTTGCCGCCCTCCTCTGCGCTCTGCCTCCATCCTGGCCTCCCTCCTTTCTCCCCTGCTGCCTCCCTTGGCTCCATTTCCCGGAGCCCTGTTTTCTCTCTCAGCCCCTCCATTCCCCCCAGCCCCGGTCAGATTCCCGGAACCACGTGGGGCCCTCCTCCCTCCCTCCCCTCCCAGCCAACCTGGGTTAGGTTAGGGAAACCTCCTCCCTCCTGCCCTGGCCCTTCCTTCTCTTGTCCCAGCATCTCTTGCCCCCCCCCCGCCCCGCCTTTCTCTGTAGAGCCCGTTCCTTCCCCCCATCTTCTCGGCTCCTTCACTTCCCCAGCCCTGCGCCCTCCCTGGGCTCCCCTCCTCTCCCATCTCGCCGCCTCCCCCGTGTCCTCCCTCCCGACCTCTCCTCCGGCGGCGCCTCGGGGCCCAGAAGGAATCGCCCCCGCCGCCCTGCAGATCTCCGAGCGTAAGGGCTCGGGAATCCCAGCCAGCCGCGGTATCCCCGAGCCGCTATTTCGGAGGACCCGGGAATGCGGGATCGGACGGAGGAGAACCGGGGGCTGGGATGATTCCTGCATCCCGCGTGTCACCCAGATCGTGTTACCCCCGCCGCCGCTGCCCGGGGGGCTCCAGGCCGACCTGCTTCTCGCCTCACGTTTGCCCCCTTCTCGCTCGCTTGCCCCCTTTCTGCCCTCACTGGCCGCGGAAGGGGTGGGGGGCAGACACCTGCCCCGGGCGCTCTGCTGCCCGCTGCTGGAAGCGCTGGACACGGGGCAGCTCCGCGCTACCGGCCGGGGCTCTGCAACTGGGGCTGCGCGGCGCTGCCCCCGCCCGCGGCCCAACAGCCCCCCGCTCCCCCCCCCCGCGCCTGCTCCCCCGCCCCTCTCTGCCCCCTGACCCCGCCCCTTTCTCGGTCTCCTCCCGCTCGCCCTCCCCGGCAGATCTGCACCAATCCGCGCGCCCCGTCTCCCCTTGACGGACAGCCGGGCCCGGGGAGGCCCCGCCCGCCTGACGTCTCCGGCCGGGATTTGCATGAGTTGCGGTGCCGGGGCGGCTGGAGCTCAGTGTCTGCGGGCGCGGGAGGCGGAGTGGGGCGAGCCCGGCGCTCGGAGCCTCCCCAGCATGGAGCTGCCCGCCGTGGGGGAGCACGTCTTCGCCGTGGAGAGCATCGAGAAAAAGCGGATCCGAAAGGTGAGGCCGGGAGGGAGGCTGCGAGCGGGGAGTCGGGGGTGCGGGAGGGCGGCCGGGGCTCTGCGGGGCTGCCGCTGACGCCTTCCCTTTTCCCTCCCCCCCAGGGCAGAGTCGAGTACCTGGTGAAATGGAGAGGCTGGTCCCCCAAGTAAGTACCCAGGCGGGGAGCTGGGCTGCAGCTGGACCAGGGATGGGGGCTGCAGGAGCAGGATCTCCGGCCCAGCCTGAGCTGCAGCGAGCCCCCCCGCCCGCACCCGATGCTTTCTGCTCCGGGAAATGGCACCGTTATTGCATGCTCCAAAAGAGGCTGGGGAGAGGCCAGGGGGGACCGGGGAGCCCGGCAGAAGCAAGGGGAGGGAGAGAGAGGCAGACGGTGACTGATGTGCAGCAGAAAATGGCTCCTTCCCCCTTTCCCTCCTCGGGAGCCAGGCTCCATATTGCAGAACTGAGCAGGGGGAAAATAATTTAAAACACGAAATAAAACGCCCCGCCGGTCCTGAGCCCCCGATCCTGGCCGAGGAGGAGGCAGGGGGCTGCCACCAGGGCGCTGCCACGGGGCGCGGGGAAGGCAAACCCTGCCTCTGAGCACCGAAGGGAAGGAGATGTTTGCGGGTGGCGGATATTTGGGGTTTGCATGACAGTGTCTTGCAGGGAGGGGCTGCTCTGGGGTTTGGACTCTGCTGCTTAGACCCTGGTCAGCACCACGGGTGTTAGTGGGGCGAGGACAGGGGCTTTGGGAAATCGCATCGTGACATGCTTAGAATTCTTCTGGAATAACAACTGCGCTAAATAAACACCCCCCCGCCCATCCCCCTCTCCGGGCAGCTGGAGTTCGAAATGCGCACTCCGCAGTGGGGCCAGGTGCGCGTGGATTCAATGTGCCTAACCTGTAAGATGGCCCCTGGCAGCTCACCGGCAAGGGGAGACCCCCCCCGTCTCCCTTCTCGGGGGCGCACCGGTCTGTTGCTCAATGGCTCTTCTTCTCCCCCTTGCAAGATATAACACGTGGGAACCGGAGGAAAACATCCTGGACCCCAGGCTGCTGATCGCGTTCCAAAACAGGTGAGCGCTGCGCTCCTGCGCGGACCCGGCCTGGCAGCGGGGGAGGGGAGGCGCAGAACCCAGCGGCGCCGCTGGGGCTCGGAGCTCGGGGAGAAGGGAGAAGGGAAGGGGCGTGGGGCGGCGCACCCCCGCGCCGGGTGGCAGCGGGGCCACTTTCCTGCGTGCCTGGGTTCAGTGTGGGGGGGGACCTAGGGCGGCGCGGGGGCCAGGCCTTGCAGCCGGAATGCCCTGCGCCGCGCTCCGCTGCCGAGCTGGGCACTGGCGGCCCCGGAGCAGCCGAGCGCTCGGCCCCGGCCCCCTCGCAGAGCCGAGCCTTGCAGGAGCGCAGCTCGGAGCGAGCTGGCATTGTGCAATTGTGAATGCGTCACGGAACTTCACTTAACCCCTTCGGGGCCGAGGCAGGGGCTTGCAGCTCGGCAGGTTCGCGGGCGGGCTCCGGGCATGTCGGCCGCTGTGACAGGGGGTGTCACGGGTGCAGTAGCGGCGCTGCGGGGCGGGGAAGAACCGCCCCTCTCCTGGATGGAGATTGCACCTTTCGAGGGAGAAGCTCGCGAGGTGCAGTCCCGCCTGCCCGCGGTGCAGGGAGCATTTCCCTCGGCTAACGGCCCCCAGCCTGTCCCCGCAGCTCCCCCGCTCGCTCGCCTGCCTGGGGGGGCGGAGGCGGCGCTGCTGCTCCTCGCTCGCGTTTGGCGCATTATTTCCTGCGGTGTTTTGGCGCAAACTGTAAACTCGAGCCCGTGGCAGGCAGGCGGCTAGCGCGGGGGGACGCTGCTCTCCCTGGCTCCGGAGCGACCCCGCCGGGGCGCGTCCTGCCCGGCCGAGTGCCAGGCGCTGCCGAAGGAGTTCACGACCCTGCGGCCCGGGCACCGCCGCGCGCACTGGCGCGGAGCAGATGCGCTGACTGCAGCCGCGGGCGAGCCTCTCTCGGCCTTGGGTCCCGGCCCTTCCCCGGCTGCTGGCTAGCGGGGCAGTGCCCAGGGCCCGCACCCACTGGGGGTCCAAATACTCGTCCCACCCCTCCCCCTACGGCGCACGGGTCGGGGTGGGGCTGGTCACTTGGAGGCGCCGCCCGGGCAGGCAGCCAGCGATGCTTGCCCTGCTCAGGAGCCGGGTACCCGGCGCCCGAGGGGTGACGGCCCCGGCCAGGGGCTTGCCCTGGCCTCCCCCCGACAGTTGGGTGGTTCAGCACCAGCGGCCCCTCCCCCCGCGGAGACCTCGGCCTTTAAGGCAGCGATTCTGAGTGACGGCTGGCGGGGCTCGTCCTGTGAATCCTAATGAGATCATTAGCATCGCCGCGGCTGCTGGTTCCGCGCGGCCCATGCCGCGCACACCTCGCCGGGCCTTCTGCGCCGGCCACCGGAACAACGGGGGGCTCCCGCTCCCTTCTCTGCCCAGCGCTCCACTTCCGTGCCAGCTAGTGCCTGAGATGCCCTTGTCACAGCGTGAAGGCAGCTCGGGCTCCAGCGTGCTCTGGAAATCCCGCTTGCTTTCTGTGAGATCTGCGCTTCGCTGGTGAACCTCAGCGAGCCCTGCAGGATGTGGGGCCACAGAGAGGAATTTGCTGTGTCTTGTTTGGTTGTTTCTGGGAGGTCTTTAGTGTGCGCGTGAGGGAGACTTCGCATAAATAGCTGGGCTTGCCGGCTGTTCCCGGGACGAACCAGTCCTGCTGGCTCTCCAGGAACCTTAGCAGCTCACTTCTTTGCTTGTCCAGCTGTACACACTGTTGGCCCCATGTTCTCACTGTAATGTGTCTCTGAGTGATGTGTGCGGAGAATTAACGCGGCTCCCTCCCCCCCCCCCAATTCTGCAGCGTGCTGTAGGAAAGTAATTGCATCGCTATTGATTTTTATGTTCCTGCAGGGAGAGGCAGGAGCAGCTGATGGGATACCGCAAGCGAGGACCAAAACCGAAGCCGCTAGTCGTTCAGGTGAATTCAATAAGCCACAATGTTCTTTTCCTAAGGAACCCCATTTTTAGCACAGGCTTGAGAATATTCACACTCCGGAAAGTAAATGCAATCTCTAAATGGCAATCTTTCCAAATAGACTGATTAAAGCCACTTAGTTTTGTTTTTAATATAAACTCCCTTGTTTCCTCCCTTCTCCAGGGAGGAGCATTTCATCTGGTTTCATCATGCTCAGGATCAGTGTGTACATACAAATCCCTTGTTAATTTTAAATGCCAGATGAAGCCGCTCCCACTCCTCTCCACAACCAACCCCGCCCCCCCCCCATGCCAAACTCTGACTTCATCATTCAATCAAACACGCACAACATCTCGGTGTAACAATGAGCATAAATTGGGACAGACCCCAGAAAGCGTGAAGAGAAGGAAGGAGCCCATTGCTGCAGGAAGAGGCTTCCTGGTGGCTACCTTGCTGGGAATTCCTGGGTATTTCTTTCCTGGCAGATCTCATTCCCCATCTCGCCATTGTATTTGTATGGGTCTGTCTCCAGTTATAAACGTCGCTTCTGCCCCATGTGACGGAAGGTGGCAGTGACCTGTGGTGCTGGTACACACCAAGCCTAGCGGCAGACTTGCTTTGGCGAGAAGGAGGAGGCTGGACACAGTGCTTTGTTAAGCTGTGATGACGCTGTTTGCATTGTTAGCTGCCACTCTCCTCAGCGATCTGTACTCTGCCTTGGGTGTATTTCACCCACGATTTACCCTTGCCTAATAGGGACAGTTAATTGAAGGGTACTTTTTACTACCTCCAGTTAATCTCAAACAACGTGAAGCCTTTAGGTCAGGAACAGGCCACAGCTTTTCACGTTAAGGTCTGTAGCGTCCCGTCCTGCGGCTGCTCCGACTGCTCTGTTTCACTGGGTGTGCATAAGCTGGTTGAATGGACTCCTGCAGAAGAGCTGATCTCTTGTGTGAAGTATCCCTTGGTGGGCTCTTGCTAAACTCGCTGACTTTGTGTTGCAGCTCCCTTCGTTCGCACGGCGCTCCAATGTCCTCACTGGACTCCAGGACCCTGCTGCGGACAACAGGCCGAAGCTGGAGCTGAGCTCGTCTGGCAAGAGCCAGCAGCATCAGTACGAACTCAACAGCAAGAAGCACCACCACTACCAGCCCAACGGCAAGGAGAGCCGCATGAAGCACCAGCCACAAAGCAAAGGGAAGTACTACTACCAGCTGAACAGCAAGAAGCACCACCACTACCAGCCGGACCCCAAGATGTATGAGCCCCACTACCAGCCCGGCAGCAAGGAGCCACCGAGCCAGGCCTGCTTGGACCACAGCAAAAGCCCCTTGGTCGCCCACCCAGACAAATGGGCTCACAGCCCAGCCAAGAGCCTGCTGAGCCCAGTAAAGAACCTGGCTGCAGAGGGAAAGAATGGAGCTGAGAAGAACCTGTCGAGTGGCACCGGGCCGCCTTCCCGCGATGGCGTGACCGGCAATGGCATTGGGGGCAAAATGAAGATTGTCAAGAATAAGAACAAGAACGGGCGCATTGTGATCGTCATGAGCAAGTACATGGAGAATGGCATGCAGGCAGTGAAGATCAAGTCCGGGGAACCGCCCAGGAAGCGGACCACTGAGGAGAGGACTCCCAGGAAGGGCGGGGAGGAGAAGCAGGAAGCCTGGCGAAAGCATGGGGAGGAGAGAGTGGCAGGCAGTGACCCCAAGAGCAAAGCTGGACTTGGGGGGAGCCCACCCTTCACAGAGCTCAGAGGGAGCCCCAGAAAGACTCCCCCTGCCAAGGAGGCACCTCCTCCCCCCGAGCAGCCCCTGCAGCTCACCACCAAGCCCAACCTTGTGCCCTGGTCCCTGGAGCCCAGCCAGGAGCACAGCCCTGCCCCCATGGGACTGAATCTCTCCACCCCAGGCTCCAGGAAGCGCTGCCTCTCTGAGCCGCATGAGGAGAGGGAGCCAGGCAAGAAGCGCCTCACCTCACGGAGCATCAGCGCCCCCACCTGCCTGAGCCCCCAAGCGCCAGAGAGGCCCGAGCCCCCTCTCCCAGCCACCCCCCAGCCAGAGGTCATCCTGCTGGATTCGGACCTGGACGAGCCCATAGACTTGCGCTGCGTCAAGCCCCGGGGTGAGCGTGAGCTGGCTGTGGCGCAGGTGAAGCCGGAGGTGCCGCTGGTGCCGCCGGAGAAGCCGGCAGTTGAGCCTCAGCAGCAGCAGGAGGCGGACGGGGAGGGAGAGGCAGAGCCCCTGCAGGAGTTCAAGCCCTTCTTTGGGAATATAATTATCACGGATGTGACCGCGAACTGCCTGACCGTGACCTTCAAGGAGTATGTGACAGTGTGAAAGGGCAGAGGCTGCTCCCCCTGGGGAGGGACCCTGACACTATCCTGGAGCTGCCTGCCCCTCGACCCCCTCTAAGGTATTGTCACTGCCCTGACACCCACCTCCCTCCCCTCCCCACCACGGTGACTGCAGCACTCATGCAGGGAGAATCCCACCAGATGCCTCCCTGCCCAAGAGGAGGGGAGGGCGGGACACAGTGACTCTGCCCCTGCTATGCTGGGGGTATCCTCTACTGCTGCTCCATCCCTGCAGTCCCAGGGACTTGCAGGTATCAGGACACACGAGGATGGGGCCGGCCAGTTACTCACAGAGTTACATAGTATTATATTTTAACAGTGCTAACTTGTCGAGTGATTCTTGCTCCCGTTTGTACGTGGTGTTATTGAAATGTATTGTTTGAGCTGAAAGCTGGTCCCTCTCTGGCCATGCGAATATATTTATTTGTAGGTATTTATATAATGAAATATAAATCCTAGATTTATGGAGTCCCTAGATCCCCTTATAAACTATATCAAACAAATATTTTGTGTTCTTTTTAACCATTCAGCATTTGTTAGTCTCATTCCTTTGACCTGTCTTCATGAGCTGCAGGACCATTCCCTGGTATATATTTTTTGATACTGTACATGTGTTGTTTCTATGTCAAAAATAAGTTCATTATCTAAAGCTAAACAAGCTATTATAGAAACTGCTGCTACTAGAAATGTCTAAACTATAAGCTTCCTATTATTAATTGCTTGAATGTAAATATTAAATGGAGATGTTGAAAGTGCATTTGATGTTCTGCAGCTAGCATAGATCTGATTGCAAAGACCAGCTGTTAGAAGGTGGGGCCTAAGCTGCCAGTGGCACTTCCTGGTTTAAGGACTGTATTGTGGACGAAGAAAATGTATCATGCAATCATTGCAAAGGACTATAAACCTTTACAAAAACTACTGGAAGTTGGAGTGCATTTGTTACTGCTTATACACAGAGTACTGAAAAGACCTCTCTGTGTGTGAAATTACATGGCTGGGTTTTCCCAAACAGGTATTGTCAATACAGAGCAAGAACTGAGGTAGTTTTCTTACATATCTAGGCAAGATTGAAGCCATGTAGAATTTCTGCTATTAAGAAGGTGGAGTTGAGGGTACTTGTTGCCTAAGATGTACAGTAAGCTCCTACTTTTGTTTTCTTGATCTTCTGAGAAAACAAAACAGCACTAAGGCAATGGAAATTGTCTTCCCTCCAGGCCAAGCTTCTGCCTGTGCTTCATGTAAGTCCTACACATGCAGAAGGCCACCTTGCTGTTGAAAACTATGGGCCTCCATTTTCAAAGCAAATAGTGATGGTGGGTGCCCAAACCAAGATGTCTTGCAGGGGTCTGATTTTTGAGAGGGCAGGTACTCCGCAGCTTCTAAAAATCAGGACCCTATAAGGTGGCACAGCCAACCTCTTGCAATTGTCAAATGATGTCCATAAAGGCAGATCACGATTGGATGCTGTAACCTAAGTTCTGTCACCTCATTATGCAGGATTGCCCCAAAAGTATGGATCCAAAAAGATTAAACTAAGTTTGCAGAGGTTTTGAACTCACTTTACAATCACTGGATTCCACTGAGTATTGCAAAGTGGTAACACTTTAAAACAGGTTGCAGCAGTATGATTTTGAAAATATTTTGACACTTGATGTAATAACTGCTTTTCTGTTTGCATCATGGATACAGTACATCACCAGTCCATGGAGCTGGTAAAATGAAGTATTAGAAATAATCTATCAATTTTTCCTTTGAATTTTGTGCTTGTAAAAAGCACCCTGTTGATATCCTCTCTATCCACTTAGGCTTTCATGGCTTCAGCTGTTTTGGAGGAGATTTTATAGGTGAAATTGTTATTTTAGTTTGATGTATATGTACATGTGCCTAGAGCCTGGAAATGGCAGACTTTTTGGTTGATTGCATAAAATGCACCTAAGTTACATGAGAGCTAACACAAAGCTTCTATAAACAACACTTGGTCAATGTTCTTTAGTTTTTACCTGGAAGGACAGCGAGAGTGATTAAATCATCATGGTGATTTCTCTGCTGAGATTAGCAGGAAGGGTACTGAGATTGAAACACTTCAGTTTTCTGTATCAAGACCAGCTGATGGAGTGTCACTGCTTCTTGCCACTACTGATCTGGACTGACTTGGGCCTGTTATCCTAGAGGAGAAAGGTTCTTTATTTTCAGTTACCCACCCTCTGAGACATCCACAGTTTATAGACACTAGGAAATAAGAGCAAATATTGACTGGCAAACTGTTTTTTAAAATCCCAGCCATTAATATCCTTCTGAACGATGCTGGAATTTCCCTCTGAGATGCTATTTAACTAGAAATTAGCACAACAGTTATTCTAGAATAGTTACAGCAGAATGGTTCTTTCAGTAGAACTCCCGGGTGGGTGTTCTTATGGAATGGAGAACCTTCTTCAGATTTTAGCTTAACCCTCTTTGAAAGGAACTCTTCTTCTGGAGTAAAAGCATCTGCGCAGGCTTTTACGCTGAAATATTGATTCCAGGATGGCTATTTCTGTACGTTTCCAAGTATCGCTAGGCCTCTACTCCTGAGTGAGATACAGGAGGACACATGACCTTAGCCTGTTGTTTCTCTAGACATGGAACATTCCCATTGGCTTAGTGGACGTTCACATGCTTAGTGGGATCTGACTTTGCGAAGTCGCCGTGTAAAGGTGGAGGGGGGAAAGCACCACGTCTTCCTCAAACGTCCGGCTGCCTGCATTTATTCAGCATTAAAGATGATTTTCAGTCCTGCTGCCTGTGCTGACTCCTCAGATCAAACAGGGCTCTAGTCAATCTTACAAGGCAAGAGAATTGTTTAAATTGCAACTGGTTTCAGCTGCTCAGCCATGAAAGGCAATGGGGGTTGCACAGGTGTCGGAGGGTAGAATCTGAAACTATTGGGGTTGCACAGATGTAATTTGGGAACCAATTTGGCCTGCAAAACTTTCATTCCGGGTGGTTTGGTATCTGAGCCCCAGGGTGTTGGCAGCGCTGGCAGTTAGAAAATAATCTATTTCACTTATAAAGAGAGCTAATGCTTGTCTGCAAAAATCACTCCTTCACAAACAAAAATGGGTATACAAGTAGAAACACACCTCAAGGGCTGCAGAATGTGACCTGGGCAAGAGGAAATGCTGCTTAGCAGACAAATGCATGACTGAGGCTGGAGGCTCTTGGGGGCTGGAGGCTGGCGTTTTCTGTTAGCAAAGCTTGTGCAGAAAATACAAGCATATTTATTTACCTTTCGGTTTAATGCAGCGGTTCTCAAACTGTGGGTTGGGACCCCAGAGTGGGTCATGACTCTGTTTTAATAGGGTTGCCAGGGCTGGTTTAGACTGAAGCCCAAGCCCCAGCCCCACCACTGTGGCTGAAGCTGAAGCCTGAGGGCTTTAGCCCTGGGTGGCGGGGCTCAGGTTACAGGCCCCCTGCCTGGGGCTGAAGCCCTTGGATTTTGGCCCTCCTGCCCAAAGTGGTGGACCTCGGGCTTTGATTATCCCCTACCCCCACCCAGGGCAGCAGGGCTCTGGCTTTGGTCCCTCCTCCTGGGGTCATGAAGTAATTTTTGTTGTCTGCAGGGGTTCGCGTTGCCATGAAGTTTGAGAACCGCGGTTTAATGCAAATAACCAGATTCCTGACAAATAGGATGCACTTTTTGAAATTACTAAGGCTGTAGCCTCTTGTTCAAACTCTGTGTCCTAAACCAGTGGATCTCAATCAGGGGTATGCATGCCCTTGGGTGTATGCAGGGGTCTTCCAGGGGGTACATCAATTAATCTAGATATTTGCCTAGTTTTACAACAGGCTACATAAAAAGCACTACTGAAGTCAGTACGAACTAGAATTTCATACAGAGAATGACTTGTTTATACTGCTCTATATACTACACACTGAAATGTAAGTATAAAATAAATAGGTCTGTCAAGCAATTAAAAAAATTAATCACAATTGCAAGATTAAAAAAACTAATCGCAATTAATCATGCAATTAAACAATAACAGAATACCATTTATTTAAATATTTGTGGATGTTTTCTACATTTTCAAATATATGGATTTCAACTACAACACAGAATACCAAGAGTACAGTGCTCACTTTATATATTTTATTACAAATATCTGCACTGTGAAAAACAAGAAATAGTATTTTTCAATTCACCTAATACAAGTACTGTAGTGCAATCTCTTTATCTGAAAGTTGAACTTACAAATGTAGAATTATGTCCAAAAAAAAACTTCATTCAAAAATAAAACAATGTAAAACTTTAGAGCCTACAAGTCCACTCAGTCCTACTTCAGCCAATCAAGCTCAGACAAACAAGTTTGGTTACAATTTGCAGGAGACAATGCTGCCCCGCTTCTTGTTTACAATGTCACCTGAAAGTGAGAACAGGCGTTCACATGGCACTGTTGTAGCCGGCGTCGCAAGAGATTTACGTGCCAGATGCGCTAAAAATTCGTACATCCCTTCATGCTTCAACCACCCTGATGACTGATTCTGCTTGATAACGATCCAAATCAGAGCGGACCGACACGTGTTCATTTTCATCATCTGAGTCAGATGCCACCAGCAGAAGGTTGATTTTGTTTTCTGGTGGTTTGGGTTCTGTAGTTTTCACATCTGAGTGTTGCTCTTTTAAGACTTCTGAAAGCATGCTCCACACCTCGTCCCTCTCAGATTTTGGAGGGCACTTCATATTCTTAAACCTTGGGTCCAGTGCTGTAGCTATTTTTAGAAATCTTACATTGGTACCTTTTTTGCATTTTGTCAAATCTGCTGTGAAAGTGTTCTTAAAATTAACATGTGCTGGGTCATCAGCCGAGACTGCTACAACATGAAATATATTGCAGAATGTGGGTAGAACAGAACAGAAGAGACAATTCTCCCCCAAGGAGTTCAGTCATAAATTTAATTAATGCATTATTTTAACGAGCATCATCAGCATGTCCTCTGGAATGGTGGCTGAAGCATGAAGGGGCATACGAATGTTTAGCATATCTGGCACATAAATACCTTGCAACGCTGGCTACAGAAGTGCCATGCGGATGCCTGTTCTCACTTTCAGGTGATGTAAATAAGAAGCAGACAGCATTTTCTTTCGCAAATGTAAACAAATTTGTTTCTTAGTGATTGGCTGAACAAGAAGAAGGACTGAGTGGACTTGTAGGCTCTAAAGGTTTACATTGTTTTGTTTTTGAGTGCAGTTATGGAACAAAAATCTACATTTGTAAATTGCACTTTCACGATAAAGAAATTGGACTACAGTACCTGTATGAGGTGAACTGAAAAATACCATTTCTTTTATCATATTTACAGTGCCAATATTTGTAATAAAAAATAAATATAAAAAGTGAGCACTGTACACTTTGTATTCTGTGTTGTAATACAAATCAATATATTTGAAAATGTAGAAAAATATCCAAAAATATTTAATAAATTTCAATTGGTATTCTATTGTTTAACGGTGCAACTAATCACGATTAATTTTTTTGAGCTAATCGCGTAAGTTAACTGTGATTAATTGCCAGCCCTAAAAATAAATCAATGGGAATAGAACTATTGTAATTAAACGGTAAAAAGGAAAAGGTGATTTTTCAGTAATAGCGTGGCTGTGACACTTTTTTGTATTTTTACGTCTGATTTTTGTAAGCAAGCAGTTTTTAAGTGAGGTGAAACTTGGGATACACAAGTAGCCCTTTCAAAATCAGACTTTTGAAAGGGCTACACTCGAAGAGCCACTCCATCAAGATTCTCTAGGAATCTTTTGATATCCTGTTTAATTTTAAAATGATTGGTGGTTCAGTTGTACAACTTGCTGAAGCAATTATTGACTTTTAAAAGCTAAATTGCATCTTATTTAAGGCTCTTTCAGAGCCTTGAGCCCTCTGTGTTCTTAGTGCAGTGCCCTCACTACTGCGCCATTGGAGAGAAGAGACAGAAGCACCCAAAATGTTGTTGTCTTTTTGACAGAGTCGCTGTGGTTGTTTGAGGCACCGTTTCCCGGAAACCACATAGCCAGATACTTCTTACATTAAACACAGTCAAACTATTAAAGTAACTCCTGCAGCTTCCTGTGCAGTGAAAGGTGTGATGTGCAGTGCCTGGTTTAGAAGATATGCACTCCACTTACTTTACGCCAAGTGGCTAGGAAAGAAATGATTTGCTTAGTATGTGAATCACTTATTTATACCCATGGCTTGCTATATGAAGTGCTTCAAACCTTCGTATCTATTACTGAGGTGTTTAATTGAGAGAGGTGGTCACTGACACACCATACTGAACCTCAAAGGGGATACTGGACAGGATGTAGTGTTACTCTTCTATTTTCCTTCAAAGAAAGTGACTTATGTTAGACAGACAGGTTGGGGGGGGGGTTGTTTGGTAGAATTTTTTGGCAGACAGCATTACCTGTTTATTTTAAAGGCCAATTTGTCTAGATACGTTGGGTCTTTTTAAAAGGTCTATTGTTATGTCTATAATTATGCACCACCCGTGACTTGTGCTGAATGAATGTTCACTGTCTGGGGAAGGGAGAAGTTGTAAATCCACTTCCTGGCCCTGGTTTTGAATTCCCCCCACCCACCTTCTTGAGAACATATTAGTCTTAGATGCCTGCAGTACTTATCTTGCTCCTATGGTCAACTTCTGCCTCTGGTACTTACTTTATCTCAGGCTAAATCAACCCCCTGTAGGTTGAAGTGGATTTGGTACACTTCCTGTTTTAAACTGTTGCACACTATTGCTGTTCCTGTTGAAAACCTGCCATGTGCCTTTCCAGAGGTGGCGACATTTGCGTAGCAGATGAAGTGATCCCTACACAGCACTTGTAGACTAGTGTAAGTTTGTAGCGTGAGTTGGGATCCTTTGGGAAGATACTCGAGAAGTGTCATATATACAGAGTAAGGAAAAAAACGCAAGAGTTTTGGGGGAGGCTTCTAAGCATTAAAATAGTAGGGAAGAGAGAAAGCAATCTAGACTCTGCAGTAGGAGATGGGGGTGGATAGGTTGTAAAATGCTTTTTGACCCAGCAGGGGAGTGGCAGAGTTCCCAAGGGGAAATCATGGGCAGGACATAGAAGCCTTTTTTGTCCAATGCTGCCACTTTCAAGGTGAGATAGGGAATTGGCTGCATGATCTGGGGAACTGGGACTCTCTCCTCACTTAACTGTAGCGTGGTACATCAGCTTCAACTCTTCACTTGCTGTTCGGAGCAGCCGAGGAGGAAGTAACATGTTCCTGGATGACGCAGAGGGGAAGAGTAGTATATTTTCAGGACCCGCAGTTTGTAATCTGTCAGGTGCTCCGGAGTTCCTCCAGAAGTAAATGTGGCCCCATACGCAGCAGCAGCCGAACCACATTGTAAACCATTGTAACTTTAACTGGATTTCAGGAGAATGTAAACGTTCTCCAAGTGCAGGGAAAGGCCAGTGTTCTGGGAACCTTTGCTCTGTGTACTGGCACAAACAACCACCCTTCTAGGTCACGCAGGAGATCACAGCCATGGGACCCTCCCAGGCAGAGCCTGGCTCAGTGCACAGAACTGTGGGATGTGACTTGCCCCCTGGCCATGGTCAGACCACTAAGTGCCTTTGGTCTCATTTTTGCTCCTGTAGGGCCCAACACCATCTCCAGAAATGGATTAGGGTTCAGGCTGCTCTAGGGTGGACATAACATTGCCAGTGAGCCATATTCCTGAGCCTTCTGGAGACCTTCTTCTGCCTGTAACAAACCCTGATAGCTCCTCAATGCCTTCTTACCATGCACTTTGCCATCTGAATGAGCTCCAGCATATGAAACAGGAAGGAGAGAGGCTGGAGTGCCAGGGGCCTGCTCAGTTGTGCCAGAGACATTTTTTTGAAGTCCTATGCCCAGGTAAGGGCAGCAAAGGAGGTTCCCTTCTTCTCCCGCACAGCATCCACATCCTCCCAATTCTCCCAGCTATTCCATGTGGCAGAGCTGTCTGCTTAAATATACAATTGGGAGTTCCTTGCTGAGAGGCGTTTTCAATCTATTTCACAGATAAGATCATTTGGATTCAGACCAGCTTCACAGCCTCTCGCAGAGCAGATCTGTCAGGCAGTGACAAATGCAAGGGCATCCCTGAGCTTGAATTTTGGCCGGGGGCGGGAGAGGGATCCATATCGAAGGTCACAGCCTAAACTGTCCCCAGCATCACCACGACCTCAGCAACACTGGCTACAGCGAAAGCCACCCAGTGGGACTTTGCGTGCTCCACCCTGGCAGAGCATTTCACAAATTCTCTCTGCTGCATTTGACTAGGCTTGATACAACATTGCTGGCACTGGAGATTTCTGGCCCGAATCAGCTCTCCCACCATAACTCCCCAGACTTCACTGAAGCTAGTCCTGATTTACAATAAGAGGAAGGATGATTTTGCGTCCCAGGCCTTAGACTGGCACTCAAGAAATCTGGGTTCAACTCCTGTTTCTTTATGACCTGGGGCAGTGGCTCTCAGCCAGGGGTCCAGAGGCCGCGAGCAGGTTTCAGGGGGTCCGTCAAGCAGGGCCAGCATTAGACTCACTGAGGCCCAGGGCAGAAAGCCAAAGCCCTGCTGCATGGGTCTGAAGCCTGAGGCCCTGAGCCCCACCATCTGGGGCTGAAGCCAAAGCCTGAGCAACTTAGCTTCATGGGGCCCCCTGTGGCACGGGGCCCCAAGCAGTCTCTCTGTTTGCTACCCGCTAACGCCGGCCCTGGCTTTTATATGCAGAAAACTCGGTCACTGTGACACAGGTCGGCTGTGGCAGTTTTATAGCACGCTGGGGGCGGGGGGGGGGTGGGCGGCTCAGAAAGAAAAAGGGTGAGAACCCCTGACCTGGGATAGTTGGTGCCTGTTTCCCAACTGTAACGGGGCAAGGCATCCGATGCAGTGAGCTGTAGCTCACGAAAGCTTACGCTCAAATAAATTTGTTAGTCTCTAAGGTGCCACAAGTCCTCCTGTTCTTTTTCCTTTCTTCTGTGTCTATTTGGATTGTAAGTAATTTGGAGCGAGGACTGTCGCTCACTGTTGGCTTGCACAGCACCTAGCACAAGGGAGCTCTCCTCTCTGTGAGCGCAGTGCGGGGCTCAGACACTGCTTGAGGCAGGTGCTGTCAGTGCCTCCCTTCAGGAGGTCAAGAGACCAGCATCCCTCAACTACACAATTGTCAGGACCCTGCTTAAGAAACCATTTCTCAGCATGGACAATCAGAGCATGCGCACCCTGGTGTGGGTTGAATAAAGTAATTTATAAACACTAAGGTTTATATTTAGCCAAACAAACGGGCACGGACAACAGTAGCCCTGAGAGCCAGAGGGAGAAACCTTGAATTTCAAGATGTCCTGACTTCAAAGTGCTTCACTTTGTGGCTTTAATCCTGCATCTGGCTAGAACCAGGCATTTAGTTTCGTTGCCTTTATTTCCAAGAGGGAGTAAAAAAGGGGATGCAGGAGAAAGAAAAGTGCTACTCAGTCGCACTGCACCCTTTGGCCAATTCAGTGCAAACTGCAGCTTCTTTCACTTCATGGGGAAGCGTGAACAGAGGCCTTTTCTACACCCAAAGGGTGGACGACGGCAGTAACTCTAATGCTGCAGCGTGTCCTCTTATGGCCAGAGTTACATCAGCACAAGTGTGTGCTTCTGTGGGTATCGCTCAGAACTGCACAGGGACCCATTAAACTCCCCGACCGTGAGGTACTTTCATACCAGTATAACTGCGTCCATGCTGGGGCTTGTACTGGCATTGCTGTGTGAATCAAAAAAAAAAAGTCCCCCCTCCCCTCCAATCGACTTAAAACCTGGCTGCAAACAGGCCTGAGCCCACCTCCATTGAGAGGTCTTCATCCTTAATCCTGGGGTTAAAAATACATATTTAAAAGTGTCCAAAACATAGAATTTGTAAAGATGCATGTGTAAAAACCCATCTCATAAGGCCCAATCCTTCTCCCAGGGAACGGGGCAGCTTTGGGCCCTAGGGCTCCATAACTTTGAAATAACTGAACTCATTTTCTTCACGTTTGGATTGTTGTTCAGTGATGGCTGCAAAACCACTCAAAGCCCAGATCCTGCAGCTGGCTCCAAATTGGGAGATCCCTGAATCCCCCTGGGGCTGTTTGCAGGGTTGTGGCTGATGCTTGGGTCTTCCAGCTTCAGCCATTTTGGGGTTATCCCCTTGCAACCTTCCACCTGGAGCACAGGGCCAGGAATGATCTAGTTCCCCATTTACAAAACTCAAAAATAGAAGAACTAATATGACTCAAAGTTTAAAAATAAAAGTTCACCTCTCAACTGAGACTAAACATAGCAAAATTCAGCCCACAAGGAACTGGTATAAGAAAGTTATGAGCAACAGAAAAAGAAGGGCCTAAAATGGAAAGTGGAACTCAGCATTTCCTTCATGTTGGCTGCTGCTAGTGACTGATAATGAATATATTATGCAGACATGCTATATAGTGGGGAAAGAGATGGCATGATGATATATTGTGGTACAAGACTTAATTGTTGCATTCATTCATAAGTGAGGAAATCCCCCAGTGAGCCATATAACTCATCCCAAATAAGTATCAATATACTCTTTCTACCACCACATGTCTTATGGTTATGTCACATATTTTAAAGAGAATACAGTCTTTGGATTGTTATTGGTGCTTGTGAGAACATACCATCTTCTATGGAAACAAGAGAAGGAAAAACTGAGCAGTAAGGGAGGGTATTTACTAGCTAGAAGAGAGGAACATGCAGTAAATAGTAACCAGATACAAAATAGCCAGTTTAGGGCTGCAGCTGCTTGGCTCTGCCATATTTAAGGGGCCAAACCCCCAAAATGCATGCTGGGAAATAAGCTACTATAAGAAGGTAACCATGCAGCACAGAGAATTAATAGATGGGGGGAGGGCACCCTACTTGCTGTTTCTGCATATTCTAGACTATGTTATGTTGTGGGGCTACTTTTCATACTTCTCTACCTACTTTGTAAGTAGGGAAGTATATTGCATATACTGTAGACCTATGAGAGGGGTGTTAGGAAGAAAAAAATAGGTCCTATCAAGTGAAAAAAATCTTTAAAATAGCTTTTCTATATACCAGGATCTCATGAATTTAGGGTCTAATATTTCATGACCTCCTAGGGCTGGCAATTAGTTTAGTCTTGTTTGTAGTAAGTCTATATTTTCAACTTTCCGAGGGTGGGAAGCATGTTTTCCATCTCTGATGGGTTACAAGATCACGCACCTTCAATGTCACTGGTTCAGGACTGAACGTTGCCTATCCTGTATTTACAGTCAAAGTAATTGGAGAGAAAAACACCTTCACCTGGGGTGGAGAGAATGAGGTAGCAGGTTCTTTTAATTAAGAAAAGAATGATACACCATTTGAAAGCTGCTCAGAAGTTGGGATGTTGGAGGTAATCCTGTCAGAGATAGATTAGGGAGCACGAGGCCAGCGAAGCAGTCAAAAGTGCAAAATAAATGCAATTTATCACATGGGTCAGCAGTTTCCCATAGCTTTAGAAATAAAGGACCAAATTCTGCCCTTGAATGCACCCACACATTCTCTATTGAGTGAAGCAAGGTCTGTGCATGCAAATACAAAGGAATAATTCTGACAGCAAGAATTTATTCCATTATTATCCTTGCTATATGTGTATTATATAGTTGCAGCCATGATGGCTTCCTTTCTCTTATCAGTTTCTTTTCATGCATACCAAGCTGCCAGCTGTGGATCAAATAATTAGACTCACTTTGGTTTATGCAAAGAGAAGACCTGCCAGTTCTATAGCTGCCATAATCTCCCCAAATAGCAGCTGAAAGGCTCTCTTATCATCATAAGTTTAATGGCTCAAAGTGACCCTGAACCATCTGAACCTTAGCCAGGTGGGAAGGACCCTCCCTGGGTTTCCTCTTCCATTTACTTTAAAAAATTCTTCATTCACTCCATGGTATCTGGTTTCCTATTGCTGTTCATTTAACTACCCTGAAACAGACCCCTTTCTAGGGTGTTTGATTCTAAGCCTCTGAAATCAGCTATTCTTTAACTCTCCGGACATGAAAATAACACTTAGCCAGATGCAATCTAGAGAAAACCAACAAGAAGACACCTAACATAGGGCAGTGTCACAGTTTATACTGAAAATGACTATTTGTGGGTCAGCAACAAAGTCTCAGAAGTGACCAGCATTGGAATAGGACTGGCTTTTGTTTCTCATCTTTTGGCCTCGCCTTTGACAAATAAATCTAAACCATGACATTTTCTTTTCTGACTTCTGACTAGCAATTTAAGCCTGCTTTTTTTTTTTCCTTGTGACACATACAGCCCAGAATACACACATGCTCTGCTCCCTTGTGCATATATTCTCTTTAAGTACATGACCACATATTATTTGAGAAATAGTGAAACATCATAGACACATTGCTTAGTATAAAGTCATTGCTGATAGAGTTTGCAGATAATCCTAAAATTTGGTAGCATGCTAAATAACGAGGAGGAGAGATTATAAACTATTTAAGGTATAACTGAAAAATTAGAATTCAATGAAGAGCTGCAAGAATGATTTTGAGGTCTGGAAAACCCACCTTGCACTGAAAAACTAAATATCAACCTTGCAAGGAGAAGGTTAAGAGATTGGGTTGATCAGTCTATAATCATCTGCACATGGAGAAGCTATCAGATACCAAAAGGCTCTTCAGTTTAGCAGCCAAAGGCATACCACGTACCTAGATCAGTGGCTCTCAACCCACAGCCTGTGGGCCGCTTATGGCCCAATCAGCACACAGCTGCAGCTCATGTGACCTCCTCAGGCCCATACAAGTAGTATATATATTGTGTGGATGTGGCCCACATACCACAGAGAGAGTTGCATGTGTGGTTCACAGTGGTAAATCAGTTGAGAACCACTGATCTAGATTCTGAAGTAAGCAAAATTTGAACTGGAAATAAGGTGCTATTTTTAACAGTGAGGGAAATCAACCACTGGAACAAATTTCCAAAGGGTGTGGTAATGGCTCCATTGTTTGGAGTCCTTAAATCAAGACTGGATGTCTAGATAAAAGATCTGCTGTAATTCAACCACAAGTTATTGGGCTAGATGAGAAAATTCACTGGGTGAATGGCTTAGGTTAGGTAGGGGGTCAGACAAGATGATCGTAATGGTCCCTTCTGGGCTTAAAAGCTATGACTCTTCTCATAATTTTTCCATTCTTTTATGTGCTTATACTATTCTCCTTGTCATTCTGGCTCAGCGCATCTTTACTGATTTAGAGTCTTTTTAGGATAAATTATTTTATCTTCTAATAATTTCAACAGCAGCCATGTACTATATATGTGATTGGAAGCACAGCTTTCATTAGGTGACCTTCAATGACTGAGGCAGGAATATAAATTAACTACACATATACACAGTATATACTTAGGGTCTATTCAGGGAGCAAGGCAGTCAACTACACAGCTAACATAGCTGTGAAGTTAGGTGCCTAAAATATGCAGGTACCTAAGAACATAAGAATGGCCGTACTGGCTCAGACCAAAGCTCCATCTAGCCCAGTATCCTGTCTTCTGACAGTGGCCAGTGCCAGTGCCCCAGAGGGAATGAACAGAACAGGGAATCATCAAGTGATCCATCCCCTGTCACTCATTCCCAGCTTCTGGCAAACACAAGCTAGGGACACCATTCCTGCCCATCCTGACTAATAGCCATTGATGGACCTATCCTCCATGAATTTATCTAGTTCTTTTTTGAACCCTGTTATGGTCTTGGCCCTCACAACATCCTCCGGCAAGGAGTTCCACAGGTTGACTGTGCACTGTGTGAAGAAATACTTCCTTCTGTTTGTTTTAAACCTGCTGCCTATTAATTTCATTTGGTGACCCCTAGTTCTTGTGTTATGAGAAGGAGTAAACAACACTTCCTTATCTACTTTCTCTACACCAGTCATGATTTTATAGACCTCAAGCATATCTTCCCTTAGCCGTCTCTTTTCCAAGTTGAAAAGTCCCAGTCTTATTAATCTCTCCTCAGATGACAGCCGTTCCATACCCCAATCATTTTTTTCCCCCTTTTTTGATCCTTTTCCAATTCCAATATATCTTTTTTGAGGTGGGGCGATCACATCTGCACACAGTGTTCAAGATGTGGGCGTACCATGGATTTATATAGATGCAACATGATATCTTCTGTCCTATTATCTATCACTTTCTTAATTATTCCCAGCATTCTGTTTGCTTTTTTGACTGCCGCTGCACACTGAGTGGATGTTTTCAGAGAACTATCCACAATGACTCCAAGATCTCTTAAGTGGTTACAGCTAATTTAGACCCCATCATTGTATATGTATAGTTGGAATTATGTTTTCCAATGTGCTTTACTTTGCATTTATCAACATTAAATGTCATCTGCCATTTTGTTGCCCAGTCACCCAGTTTTGAGAGGTCCTTTTGTAGCTCTTTGCAGTCTGCCTGGGTCTTAACTATCTTTAGTAATTTTGTATCATCTGAAAATTTTGCCGCCTCACTGTTTACCCCTTTTTCCAGATCATTTATGAATATGTTGAATAGGATTGGTCCCAGAACAGACCCCTGGGGGACACCACTATTTACTCCTCTCCATTCTGAAAACTGACCATTTATACCTACCCTTTGTTTCCTATCTTTTAACCAGGTATATTTTCACTCATATTCGGTACACTCTATAGGTAGTAGCTTCTATAAGAAATGTTTACTCTGTACTTTTTCAATCAATTAAACTTGTCTGGCATACATAAAGTAGCACTCAGAATCACTTCAGGCAGGACATGTGTATCGCTGCTTGGGAAAATTCAACCCACAAGATTCAAATGTCAGAAAGTTATGAACAACTGAAAACAGGGGATTAGAATGAAAATCATTATGCAACCTTAAGTATAGCAGCAGCAGATGCTCACACTAAAATATTTATATTGGTAGTATGTACATGTATATTACAGAATAAAATACATAATAAACAAAATGTATAGTGTCCATCACTGCCATAGTGTTCCAGTCACCTCACAATATAACAAACCACCTAAAACTCCAATTAAAATTCTATTCGTTTACAAACTAAATACAAACACTACATTAAACTCACAGAGCAGAATTGTAACTTCCTCTATGAACTTGTCTAATTTCATAATCCTTCTAAAGATCAGGGATTGGTCATGCCAGTGAGTGAGAGATGGGAAGGCAGATTTATGGCTGATATATTGGGGGATTAGCTTCATTAGGATGACACCAAAGCTTGGCCCAATTAGCAACATGAAGCAGAGTTACATTTGGGTTGGGCTTGTTCAACCAGAAATGACTCACCCTGCTAATGAAAATAAAATCCTGTCTCCCTTCTATGAGTGCTTGTAACTCCATTCGTGTTAGAGGGATGTTTGTGCTGGTGTCAAGAGAAAGAAGGGGAGAACTACGCCATGATGCTGAGCCTTGTAGACATGGCCAACCTGTGCCCCAGTGAGTTTACAGTATAAATAAGACAGGAGATGCCTTTCAGATACTTAATGCACAGATTATCAGGAGCTGGCCTATCCATTTTAGCAAGCCTTAAGGTGCCAGTCACTATAGAATCTAAGCACTGATCATTAGTTACAAAATGCAAAATCATCCTGGAAAATGGTTCCTGTCTCCTTTCCCCAGGAGAGGGAGGTGCAAGGCAAGGCAGCTACATTAAATTTTCTCTTTTGGTAGATTAACATTGCAGGAGACATCTGTTTGAAGGAAGAATTGGAAAGGTAAAGCAGGTATTTGTCTGACACACAAGGTAAGAGGCAGGTGGTTGATGTGGAGGTCAGAGTGGGAGAAAGAGACCAAAGGGGCAATATTGAGCCTTGCCTTGGTGAAGCCCAGGCATCAGGAGGGTGAGAAGGAAGTAGAAGGCACTAGGAGCCAGGCATGGTCAGAGTATGGGAAGTGGATAGGAGATGCCTGGACTTGATATGGAAACCAAGAGAGCAGGGATTCAAAGCAGGGAGCGAGGAATGGGATCCAGAGACTGACAGTAGGAAGAGGCTGCTTTCTGCAGCATTTTGTAGAGACTGGAAGAGGGAGGTTAAGCAAAGAGGCCAGAGAGGAGGAGATTGCTGTTGCAGGTGGCAATTAACAGACCTTTATATTTACACAACATCCGAAGGGCCCAGGGAATTCCTCAGTGCCCCCACAGTTTTATTGCTTGTACAACACCCAGAAGTGTGGGATGAACTTTACAGGACAAACATTAAGAACCAGCTGTCTACTCATGCAGTGAGCGACTGGAAGAAACCATTCAGAGATGGGGTTAGGAAGGACACGGGATACAATATTAAGGTCACTTGCTTACTCAGTTGTAGCATGTCACGTGTTGTTGTATCTAAATTCCATGATTCCGAGATTGGCTCTCCCTGCAGTAGCTGTTAGTAAAGTTGTATGAATAACCTGCTGGTGGTTGTATTTCCCACTGGTGCAGGGTGTCTATGTGCGTCTGGCTACCCACACAGAATCTTTTACTTAGGAACACAGCCATAGATATAACCCAGATAGGTACTTTATATCATTCTGCAAACAATAGGCCTTCACTGCCTGGCGTTTTCCCCTGTGCCTGGTGTAATAAGCTGTAACAATACAAGGTGTGCACAACATGATAGCACAAATTCTAACTGGATAATGAATATATGTCAAACATTTAAAAGGAGTGTCTGGTGCTGTAGCAAAATGTTTTCAGCAGTCCTCCAATTGACTATATTACCCAAAGGAGAGAGACTAACCAATTTATTTGAGCATAAAGCTTTCCTGAGCTACAGCTCACTTCAGCTCAGGAAAGCTTATGCTCAAATAAATTGGTTAGTCTCTAAGGTGCCACAAGTACTCCTTTTCTTTTTGCGAATACAGACTGACACGGCTGCTACTCTGAAACCAAAGGAGAGAGACGTTTGTAGAAGATCAGACAACCTGGTAGGGGATGTACCAAAACACTGCAAACACGGAGAACTGTAGAGCCTACATGAGGTGTCTGCAACAGCTGCTCTCAAAGGGGCATGCCCCAGCTGCTCTCAAAGGGGCATGCCCAGGAATTGAGCAGCAAGACTGGCCTCATCACCAAGAAAAGATCACCCCATTTAAGTGGGGAAAGGAGAGTTCATAAAAATACTGGAAGAAAAACGAAAGAGAGCAAAAGGGAGAAACTTAGCAAGAGAAGAGTCCACCCGAGGTTCTGACTGGCTCTATTCTGCGGGGCTTAGCCACGCCACCACCCCAGCTCAGCCCTGCAGCATTACAGGGGCTCCTGCTTCTCCATCTCCTTCCACGTGCTCTGTTCCCCAACTCAGACCTGCATTGCAGCATCGCAGGACTTCCCCCGCTTTCCCATGCCCCCTCTGGGCTCGGCTCTCAGCTCAGACCTGCAATGCAGCATTACCACAATCCCCCCTATTTCCTTCTTCCTACGTCCACCATTGATTGGTACCCAAATATTATTCAGAAAACTCGCAAACGCACCTCAGTCCCTGCTCCTCGGTTCTGTTCTAAATGAATGTGGCGATTCGTGCACCATGTCCAAAGCCTGTCTGTCGTCTCCGGACTGCTCCGTTCACACACACTCTAGTGCACATTCAGGTGCCATTTACTCCCGCTGCCTCTGACTCTCTGGCCACGTTTAATGCAACAGATTGAAAATATGCCTCAAAACCACTTACTTCCAGCCACGTCTAGCGCGTGTATTTGTTGCCTATTTGTCCAGAAATAGGAGCTACGCTAAAGCCGAACCTGGCAGAATGAGGGCACAAGCCTCCCCTGCCCTTGCATCGGCTCAGACCAAGGTGCCACAAGCCCCCCACATCCCTGCGCGGTGCGGCCGGAGCGGGTGGGGCAAGAGAGAAGCAGTGGGGCTGGTTTGGATCATCAGGGGAAAATAACCCCCTGGTTCCTTCCAGTCAGCCGCCTGACGGGCTGGGAGCCTGTGAACCGGCCGGGGCAGCAGGGACAGGATTGCCACACTAGGAACTGAAGATCCCCAACCCCCGCGCCCCCCAGGCTCGATTTGTAAATAATTGTTTTAATTTCCTGGAGACAGAGAACACCGAACCCCACTCGCCGCGGTCCCCGGCCTCGCCAAGGCATGGGACGCCTCCTTCTGTGCCCAGATCCCACCCCGCTGCGCTGGGGCTGGCCGGGGGGTGTGTGTCGCTGGGCACCCGGCTGGCACAGATGCCCGGTGCGAAGGGGCTGGGGGGGGGTTGTTTCCAGGGAGGGAGCTGCGGCCTCAGCTCCACGCGCCCAGCCCCTCGCAGCTCATGGGGCTGGTTCAGCAACGCGCTTCCGACTAACCCGAATGTGGCCTTTGGAGACCCGCCGGCGCCTTGCCTGCCTTTGCCGGGGGGCTAGAGAGGAGTGGGAGGCAGGCCCGGCCACTCCGGGATGGAGTCGGCACTCCCGACGCCGGGCCATCGCGGGGTGGGCGAGTGACTGTCGCTTGGGGGCAGCCCAGCCTGCTCCGGTACCAGGGGATGCGGCCAGCGTCCCCTCTCCAGGGGGTGGGACAGAGAACACCCACGTTTGGTCGTTGGCTCGGGGGAGATGGACCCCAGCGGGGGGCTGTAGCTGGGGGCTGGAGGGAAGCGAGACGAGCCCCCACTGGCTCGGGAACCCACGGTTCTAGCAGGACCGGAACAGCTGGGCTGGGTTTGCTGCCACCCCAGCACGGCCAACCCAAGCCGCCGGGTCCCGGCTGGGCGGCAGGAATGGCCCAGGGGCCCGTGTGTTTCCCGGGGTGCCAGGACGCCTGGGGCCGGCCCACGGAAGGAAGCTCCACGCAGGCTGCCTTTTGGCAGAGCCACGGTGCGGGACGGGTGTTTGGTGTCCGCTCCCCGGGGCACCTGCCGCCAGCAAGAGCCGGCTTCCAAGCGCAGCCCCGCGGCGGGGCTCGAGGGAAAGGAGCGGCAGGGGGTGGAGCAGCCCCACACCCGGAGGAGCAGAGGGCGCCTGGGAATGGGCCTGGCCCTTCAGGTCCGCCCTGGGGCCCGAGGCAGCTCCCAAGCCCACCCCACCGGGATACCACCCGGGCCGGGCACCGGACCCACTGCAAGAGCAGGCGGGAAGGAGACGCGGCAGCTCCCGGGGAGCGGGTCCCTGCGCCATTGGGGGTGGCAGGCGCGCACCCCCCGCAGAAGGGGGGCCCCGTTCCCAAGGCTCCGGCTTTGTCTCCGCTTTGGGGGGACGCCAGCGCGGTACAAAATGGCGGGGCAAAGGTGGGATTGCCTCGCCACGCGGCGCACCCCCTGCCCCCTCTGCCCGGCGGGGAGGGGCTGGGCCCCCCCGGCACGCGGCCGGCCCCCAAGGCAGCAGGGACCCCCCGGGGCCGCCTCCCCGCCTCTGCCCTCCTCGCTGCCTCTGCAGGGCTCTGTTCTCGAGGCAGCTGCAGAAAATGGCTGCCTGGCTGATCCAGCTGAATTCTGCCATGTGCGCGATCAGCGAGAACACAGCCCAGCCCCCGCCCCCCGGCCGGCCCCGGCCCCGGCCCCGCCGCGAGCCGGGGGCAGCGGGGAGCCGCCGCGGCCCAGCGGGGCTGTTGGAGCCCCAGGGCGTGGGCAGAGCTGGGGCAGGGCTGCTGCATTTACCTGCGGCCCCGAGAGAGCCCGCAGCGGGGGCGAGTCACTTCGGCAGCTTTACCTGGCTCCCGCCCCGCTGCCCCTGCCCGGCTTCCCGGTCCGCAGGTGGATGATTCCCGCGCATGGATCGGGACCCTGGGTCGAGATGCGCTAAACCCCCACCTGCCCGGAGCGTGTCCCCCCCCCCGCCCCAATAAGACCCGTGGCAGGAGCCTGTCCCCGCCGGGCTTGGGTGGAGGTGAAGGGCGGGTGCTGCTCCATGGCCCAAGCCCAGATCTCTCCTGGGGACCCGGGAGTGTCTGCGCGTCGGGCACTGCCTGGCTCCGGGGTCCCCAGCGAGGGCCAGGTTTGACACCTCCGAAGAGCTGCTTGGCTTTGGGGTCTCGATAATCAGGGCTGATCGATAATCGCTGCTCGTTGCTGCTGTTCGCTCAGCACAGGGGCGATTCGATATCGATTTATTTCAAAGTCGGGTGGAAGAGACAACAAGGAACTGCAGAAGGCGCTGGAGTAGGGAGAGGACGGCGGACCCAAGCCACCGGGTGGGATCGGGGTTTGGGGACCGGGTCAGCTCTTAAAGGAGCTCTCCAGAAAAATGCACACGAAAGACAACGAAAATTCGGCTCCGAGCCCGCCTGCGGGTTCCCGGGAGCGACCCCAGCCCTGCAGCAGCCCAGACCAGCCGACCTGCTGGCTGGGAATCCCAGCCAAACTGACCCGCTCCACGGGACGCCGGTCCCCTCCGGGTCCGAACCAGCCAGCCCCACCCGCAAGGAAATGATTTGTGCTCATGGCTCCCGACAAGGAATCCGCTGGGGTTGTGCTTTATCTGAGCTAGAAAGAACGAATAACCCTTGGGAGCTTCTTGTGGGCTGGTGTTTCACCCGGGACCAGGGGAGCTGGAACAATTTGAGGGGGTGGGGGAGCTGAGAGCATTGACCTCAAATGTAAGCCCTGTCTATGATGGAAACCACTTCAAGCCAGGGGGTGCAGCAGCCCCCCGCCCAGCAGCCCTAGTTCCAGCAGCTCTGCCAGGAGGACTAAACAGATCAAGAGATTTTGGAGCTGTCAAGTCTTCGCGCTGATGTCAATGGCTAAAACGAAGACAGCAGGTAATAGCTGCCCGTATATGGCAGTGTTGGAGGGGGCTGGAAAGAAGCAGAGGGGGTGTGTACAAACCTATATGATACACACACACACACCCCTTCTCTGTAACACAGGCGTTATTCCACACACTACACGCATGTAGGGCGGGAACACGTGTACTGTACATGGAGGGGGCGGGGGTGAGTAGATGTCGGGAACCAGGTGCTCTCGCGTCTCCATCTCTGGATACCAACCCGGGGCAGGCGGGTCTCTGTGTCAGTTGCCCGCTTACCATCCCAGCGCTAGGAGGGATCACGCATTAGCCGCAGGATGATAAAGGAAGCTCCTGTCTCTGTCCATACTGAAAAACGTCGTTTGCTAAAGGAAACAAAACAAAACGCGGAAACGGGCCAGGTCGGCCAGGGGGTTCGAGCCCTGAGTTCTAGGGCCCGGCCCCCAGTCCCAGGCCGGCCCTTGCTAATGCGCACCAGGCGGGCGCTTGCGGAGGGTCCACTCGAGGCCCTTGCCGCCGGGTCGGCTGGGGCGTGCAGGGGATATTTGAAGTAAAGCGGGTCGCTGCTCGGCGCGCAGGCTCCTGTCTGCGGGAGTCACCCGGCTCCTGCTGCGCGCCCCGCCGGGGAGAGAGCGGAGAACACCTGGGGGAGCGAGAAAGCCTCCGCCTCCCCCCAGACCCGCTCACGGCCTGGAGCCCCTGGCAGCTGTCTGCCCAGGAACAGAAAACGGAGCTGGGGTCGCGCAGTGCCACCCGCGCGGAGCCAGGGGCCTCGGGAGCCCGGCCCTGGGCTGGTCCCAGCCAGGGTCGCTGTGATTCGGAGGGAACAAATCTCCTCTAGTGACCTACATTGTAACGGGGGGGGGGGCAAAACCAGCGCGCAGCCCGCTACTGCGGGGGAGGGGGGGGTCGAACTGCCCCAATTTCCAGCTAGTCCGGATTGCGCAGGGTCGGGGCGAGTCTGCAAACAGCCCCCCCGCCCCCACATCGGGGGGCAAAGGCAGCGAGAATCGGGTCCCGCAGCGGGACGTGTCTCCCCGAAGTCTGTATTATTGGGTTGCATTTAATGGGGCGTTTCTTTCTTTCCAAGCCAGGGGGCCCCTAAGTCGCGCTGCTGGGCGTGTCCGCGCGCCCCGCTAATTGTCCTAATTACGCTCTCGCAGGCCAGGGAGCTGGGAGAAAAACGCCGGGGTGGAGGAGGGGAGGGAAAGGCGAGGGGCGCTCGGGCCGTGTCAGGGCCCAGCGCAGCCGGCTGTCGTGCTGGGACACCCGGGTCTACATGGCGCGCGTCTCCCGGGCCGGCCCCTTCCCCTCGCCTGCGCCCGGCGAGGGCGCCACCATTTTGGTGCCTGCTGAATTTGGGGTGAGGAAGACGGCGAGGGATGGAATCAGAGCGAGAAGGGAAGAGGCGGCGGGGGGGGGGGGGGGGTTTGCTGGCTCTTTTCCACTCGTGAGAGCTGGTTGCTGAGATACCAGCGGACCAATAATCTCTCACCAGCTCACCCGGAGCTCGGGCACTGCTTCCTTATATGGTGCTGCTAGTCCGCGGGGCGCCGCGCTCCGCACCATATAAGGGCATGAACCTAAATACAGTATCTACCTTGTTCTTTTCTTGCCCGGCGCGAGTTAACAGCGATCGATGCCGAAGCGAGCCAGGGAGCAGCCGTGGCGGCCAGAGGCCGGGCCGGGCGCCCAGGCAAGGGAGGTGCTGGGCTGCTGCAGCTGCTGCCCGGGCCGAGCTGCTTCCAGCCACAGATGTTGCAGTCCCCGATCTGCAGCCCTGATGAATTCTCGGCTGCTTATTAGGTGAAATGCAAATGAACCGTGATTCACATCTAATTGCTTTTGTTAAGAGGGAAGTCGCAGGTCTTTGGGCTCCGCCGCAGGCGGAGGCAGAGCGGGGCGGGTGCCAAAGGCAGAGGGGGTCACCACAGAGCGGACACACCGGAGCCAGGCTCCTACCTTGTCACCTGGGGAAGAATAACCCCGGGCAGGGCGGGGCTCATGACAGGGACGTGGCTGGATGGCGCGAGCTCATCCCCCCCCCCTTGGAAGGTGGGGGACAGACACCCTCTCAGTGGGGCGGCCAGGGGGCAACGCAGGCAGCTTTCCCCTCCCAGCTGCAGGGAAATTCACCTGAGGGGCTTTGCAAAAGGAGGCGATGAGCTGAGGCGTTTCTGAGAGGCGGATTCGTTTCCGTTCCCCGGGAGCAGCTGCCTGGACCCCTAGAATGTCTCCGAACGGGGGGCACTGCCAGGGTACCGCGTTCCCCCATTCAGAGCCGTCAGGCTGGGGTGGGGCCTCGGGAGGGGTCCGCAGCCCAAATGCTGCTGAGGTGGGCAGGGGGGCCTGGAGCGGGGCGGTCTTTGGCACGGCTCGGAGCCTCTCTGGAGGGCTGAGGACTTCCAGTCACACCTCATTACAGCTGTCAGATTCCAATTTATATCTCCCCCGGCCGTGACGTCAGCTGGCGCCCCAGATACATCGCTGACATGCCACGAGGGGGGGCTTTCATTCACACGGAGCAGCGACCTGCACTGCCCCCTCCCGGGAAGCTGTTTCGGCGTGTGACCCCTCCCCCCCTTTTGAAGGCGCGACAGTAATTTCATTGGGAGAATGAATAATTCTGGAACTAACCCAGCCGAGTAACTCGGCAAGATGGATCCAGATCCCTGAGCCGGGAGGTGGGAATCGCCTGCAAAGGCAGGATTTCATTGGCCGACGCGGGATTGGCAGCTGCCCCTTTCGCCAGCCTTTGCAAACCAGGCACATTTGTAGCTCGAGGGAAATAATCAGCAAATTCAGAAACCCCGGAAACAAACGGGCTTTTGTGTGAAATGCCCGCAGTGCCGAGTGCCAGATAAAGGCCCCCAGCACCCGGTGCGGCAGTTTTATCTCACAAGCGTTTTCTGTGCGAGTGTGTTTAGCAGAACGCCTGAAAAGTTCAGCGCCCTCTCCGGGGAGTGAGATAACTGGAGACTCTCATTAGGGTTTGGCACGCGCTAAAAA